>NW_017537671.1:40739-42513 GCF_001853355.1 Bactrocera latifrons
CCAAACTGCTGACAAAGTTTTCATCCCTCACATTTGCAGCAGTTATATTTCTTGATCCAGACTTTTTACGCAGGCAAATAGAAATAGCATTTTTGATGCGCTCCAACTCGTAGAACTTATAAATATACAGAAGCACGTCCACACGCACGCAACGTCGATCATAGCGTCGTATTTCAGATCGCGAAATTTTGCTATAAGTTGTCGTGGATGTTCTCTTCTTTCCGCAGTAAATTGTTGGATACGACAACTCCTGAGCATCATCGTCGGTTGTAACGTTCCTTGGGCATCTACCTTGCCCTGGTGCTAGTGCAACCCGTTCAATCTATCTATTTTCAACGGGTTCATTGTCCATTAAAGTTTCCTTGCCACCTGGATTTAATTCCTCTTAAATTTCCTGTACATTATCCTGACGGGCATTAAGAAGGTTTCTTACTACTACCTCATCTGCAGGATCCGCAATAAATGGCACAGTTTTCTCTTTTCCTACATTTGCCAATCAATCACTTGATATTTGAATGTTGTGCTTGACGTAGGGCTCTGTACCCAACAGATAATTCAGTGGCTGCAATATTTTTGCTGGTCGCACTGTCTCCGTCATAAAATTTTGCTCATATTCCAAGCGACGTTTCAGGTGCACTAGAATAATATGGCTGTTGTCAAATCTTCGTGGTAGCATGGTGACTTTCTCTACAACAGAAATCGGCAGGTGCTGCAAAAATTATATTTTTGGTCCGACGATGGAAACTTCGATGACAAATAAAAAACTTTTCTAGCGTGAACTTTGCTGAGGTCTGACGTTTTTCTAGCTTTTTTACTTGGTGAGGGAACCAAGTGACCCCACAACACACTAATATTTCAGTGGGCCCTTTTTTTATCAACAATGCGTACATATCAAAGATATCGGCAGCTTGACGTTGACGTGCTTGTTCTTCTAGAAGTGCATCAGGAGAAAGTTCACGAAGGCTTCTAATATTTCTCCTGGCTTGCCTTACGCTCTCCAACTGACGATTTGCGGGATCCGACCTATAGAATTGTACTCTTTGCAACATTGATTCCTGCTCGTTTGCAAATTGTTGCCTGGTTTGCTGGCGTGTCACTCTTCTTWGAGAAGAATTTAAAATTTGTTCACGATGTCTTGTTATTGGATTTCCTCGACGACTTCTCCTCAATACTGCATCTCGTTACCTTTCTTCTTCTCTGATTACTGGGTTCTGGCGTCGTACAGTACGTTCCATTGCGTCGCGCTCCTGCTCCTCAATTCTATATTCCGGATTCAACCGCCTGATTGAGTTTCCTATTGCGTCGCGCTCCTGCTCTGCGGTTCTATATTCGGGATTCGTCCGTCTGGTGGAGGGTTCCGCAGTGTTACGTCCCTGCTCCTAGTGTTACGTCCCTGCTCCTTAACTCCGGATTCAAACGCCTGATTGAATGTCCTATTGTATCGCGCTCCTGCTCTGCTGTTCTATATTCGGGATTTGTTCGCCTAATTAAATGTTCCGTGGTATTGCGTTCCTGCTCCTCAGCTCTGTATTCTGAATCCAGTCGTCGGTTTGAATGTCTTATTGCGTCGCGCTCCTGCTCCGCACCTCTGTGAAGCCGGTTTTGTCGGCTATTGGAACGTGCAGAACTGTCCCGAATTCTCTCTGCATTACGGAACTCAAAATTTGAACTGCGTAATTGTGCAATAAGTCGGCGTTCCTCAGTCGATTTATTTCCAAATTTTGACTATATTGTTGTCGGCTTCGATTCAAGGCATTGCGACGTCTTTGTTCCT
>NW_017537671.1:43673-44728 GCF_001853355.1 Bactrocera latifrons
AGGGATTTGATTTTTGTATGACATATTTTTGCTACTTATCTTATGTGGCAAAAAAAAATCTTCCATACAAAAAATTATTTTAATCGGTAAGTATTTCCCTGGATACTGTATCTATAACGTAGACATTATTCCATGGGAAATTTCATCTAGCAATTTTAGAGAAAATATTAAGGCGTTACTTACAAAAGAGGCATTGTGGAGATTTTTTATTCCTCAGTTACACTTTCTACCTAGCCATCGAACTATGTTAGTACCAAGGTTTTGCTTTGTACCTACCTTTAAATTTAATTAGGGTTTTAAATAAGATAATTATGTTTAAAAAAATAGTGCTCTATTATTATTAATATACAATAAAATATGTGCCTGGAAAAGTTAGGGATTTAATTATTTTAAGGCAAATCAAAAAAAAGCTTTTTTGCTCCTTATTTTATGTTACGTATTCTTAACATAATTTAGATTTATTTAGATCATATTATTTGTGTTGTGGTTAATTCTGATTACAATATAAAAATAATGTAGCATAATAATTAGCTCCGTTACACATGCTATTTAATAAAAAAAAGTAATTAATAATTTTGTGATGATATTTAGCCAAAGTTGCCCATATATAAACTTGGTTTTGATGGGTCGGTTTGTATGGCAGTCCGACCTTAACAATTCTTTTGAAGATTAAAGCGAATCTTGGGCAATAATCAATGCTAAATTTCAAGAAATGTTTCTTGTCACATAAGAACTTAATTTYGATTTTCAATTTGTATGGCAGGTTTTGTTATCCGATCTGCAAAATTTCTTCAACTATTGTAGCGTTGCCTTAGAGAATAAACACCTCAAATTTGCAGAATATGTCCCGTTAACTGAAAAAGTCTCCAATGCAAACATTTTATTCCGACCGTTCAGTTTGTATGGCCGCTATATGTTATAGTTAACCGATCTGAACAATTTTTTCAGAGATTACATTATTGTCTTAGAAAATAATCAATACCAAATTTCGCGAATATATCTCATTAAATGCAAAAGTTTTCCATACCAGCACTAGATTCCGATCGTTCAGTTTG
>NW_017537671.1:44788-54765 GCF_001853355.1 Bactrocera latifrons
ATGTTATAGTGGTCCGATATCGGCAGTTCCGACAAATGAGTAGCTTCTTGAAGAGAAAATGGTGTTTGCAAAATTTCAAAACGACATCTTCAAAACTGAGTTACTAGTTCGTATATATACAGACAGACGGACAGACGGACAGACAGACAGACATGGCTAAATCGAATCAGCTCAACATACTGATCATATATATATATACTTTATAGGGTCTCCGACGCTTTCTTCTGGGTGTTACAAACTTCGTGACAAAATTAATATACCCTGTTCAGGGTATAAAAAATTCAAACAAATGTGTTCGGCAATACCCCTTATGTTTAACAAAAACAATAAGCAGGATTGCATAAATTATGTAAGCACAAATATTAAGTACAATTATAAGACAAAAAACAAAACAAGAGAGGCAAAAATACAAACATACATAGAATAAGCATATTTACTTAGTCGATGTACCATATATTATACATGTTACGCTTACATATTGCGAAATATATTTATAAAGTGCATATTTAATAAATGTGTGCACCCTTTTTTCCGATTCCGTTTTTGCGCTCTCAGGTAGCACTGAGAGACAACAAATTTTAGCTCTTTATACCGATATAACAAAAAAAAAAAAAACCAGCTACACGCTCAAAACAGGCTTTTAAATTTATTTCAGAAGGTGACACTTTAACAAGATATTGCACTAGATTTGCCTCTTCACCGATTCACGAAAACTCGGAATCGTTACTAGAAATCGATATATACGAAAACTGCTTAGACCAATATGAAGAAACAAAAGCTATGATGTCCGATCAATTGAAGCTAATTAAAGCAACTGCACCTACTCCCCACAGTAGAGTAGAGCTGCCACAAATAGACGATCAAAAGGTAAGTTCAGGCATCCAAATCGAGGTGCACGCATGTGGCACAGAAACATTTGACGGAGGTTATGAAGAATGGCCGTCCTTGCGGGACATGTTCACGGCCAATTACATAAACCATCCTCAATTATCACAAGCGCAAAAATTGTATCACCTCGGATACAAAACTAAATGTCAAGCAGGCATAATAATAAAACAGTTCGCTCTTAATGACGATAATTTCATTTTGGCTTGGGAAGCTCTAAAAGCYAGATATGAAAACGAAAGAATATTGGTCGATAAGCAAGTAACGACACTAATGAATTTGAAAGAAACAAGTGTAGAATTCATCAAATTACAATCCACTGTTTCTAATTGTTTGTTGGTTATATCGACACTGAATATCCCCACAGACAGCAGGGACCCTATTTTGGTAAACATATGCACCGCAGCATTATCAGAAAACTCGTTACTTCTATGGGAGCAATCGCTCTCATCACGAAAAAAAATGCCAACGTGGCAACAAATGAAAGATTTTCTCACCACCCAATATGAAATTGCGGAAAGGTTAGAAGAAAAAATAATCAAAACTAGGAACAAACATGACCAAAGTGGAAGCTTAAATAGACCCCAAGTTAGTAACAAAACCAATTTAAACAGAATGTCTAACAAAACACAATCGTTCACATCCGAACAAAGAAAACATACGTCATGTGAACTATGCACAAGAGGGCATAAGCTTAAAACTTGCGAGAAGTTTAAAAAATTAAAAAGACTCTGTACAAACTGCTTGTCCCACTCACACAATCTTAATAATTGTAAAAGCAAATTTAATTGCTTATATTGTCACAAAAGACAATACAATGCTTCATTACTGCACATATCGCATCTTACCTCAAAGGAGCGCATATACAAAAATAACCACGTGATTAATTGCAAACACAAATCCCGAAAACCAAAATTCTAAAAACTGCCAAGTGACAGCATGTTGCTCAAAGGCACGCATAACTCAAACGTTGAACAGTGAAACACAAAGTGGACTAGTTACCGAACTAGTTACTACCATACCAACTCAAGTTGAGTACAACACAAATAATTACCTTAATTCACACTTAAGGAAATTTCAAACTCTAGAAGATCAGTATTGTGAAGACTCTCTAAAGCTACAACTACTCGAGCTACAATTTTCCTATACTTCACATATTGGTAGAAAGAACAAAGTAAGATTTCGGTCTAACAATCTTAAAAACTCAAATAAATACAACTTTTCGGCCCCGCAGGATGACTTTCGGCAATAATGAAAATGAAGAACAAATCCTAGAGCGGTGGCGGGCTACTAAACGCCAAATTATTGCATACGCACTAAAAACATAAAATATAACACAGTTGTATCAAAAAGTCGGAAAACCGATACTTTTCTTAAATTTTCAAGTATAAATAAATCAGAAAGGAAGTTTTGGGAACAGTATACTCCCAATGCGATACATTGACGTACCTACTCTTACCAAGCTAAGGTCGCTGTTATCGCAACTATTCAACCGCTCCTCATACGTGTGGGTTATGGCAATCAGCTGTACAAAACTTCAAATTAACTGTGAACCATTGTGTACAGTATCGACAAGAATCAAATTCGTTCTCCATTCACGGCCATTCTCTCGCAAAATCCCTCTAAATCATAGTCCTAAATCTAATCCATTCTGGCCACATCTGAGCCAGGCGTGGAGTTACTATCCCTTATAAGCCGATAAGCCGCAGAAAAGGTAAATAATAAAAAAAATAGTTTAACAAGCCGATGGTAAAGAAATTTGAAACAAGAACACAAATCTTAACCTATCAAGAAACAACCGTAAATATAATAACTATGAAAAGCAGTTAAAAACTCATAAATATGTAAAATACAGTTTCTTACTGTACGCACCTGAAACCAAACATATGTATGTAAATACCAAATATAATCTTTAAAACCAAAGGCATTTCTAGGGTTTACAGTATGTATTATGCACCCCCGGAAACTATACCAGCAGTACGCTGAAATATATGCAACAGCATATACATACATACGCAATACTAGGCAAAATATTCGCCTAGGGGGCCCAGGATGTTTAAATGAGTTAAGCATCTACCCACTCTACCCGGGAAAACTGGCACACCCTAATAAGACAGCTTAATTTACCACAGCTGATACGCAACCCAAATCACCACAGCAACGCAACTCACCACACCCGCACCCACTCAACAAAAAGGATGGACATCGGGATGGGATTTACAATTCGTTTACACAATTCGTCCCATATAGTTCGCCCATCACTTCCCCTCACACAGTGCGCCGCGACGAAACCATTCGACACTATTCGCAAAGTACCTTTCGCCCCGAAGTATATCTCCTGCGCGCTAAGGTTAAGTCGAAACTGACGTGATACGACGACCTTGCGCGATAAATATTTTGGGTACTAATTTCCCTTTTTAACATCGGCATACATTTTATATAAAAGTAATATTTATATTGTGTGCACGTGTGGTTAGTATTATTATCAAATTAAACACAGTGTATTCTCAGTTAATTTATACAATACACCCGTAAAATGACGATGGTTTCTACCTTCGATTAATGTTCGCGGTTCAACTTCATTTGGGTCATTGCGAACTGTGACTGGTACGGTGTGTGCAAGTTTTGGAGAAATAAGCCATCGAACAAAAGTAACTTTGCCAAAGACATTTTGCATCATCTTCGCTAAAAATTGGAAAAAATTCCGATTGATACTTCCGGTGGTTTGATATCAATTCCATTCCCCGTTTATCAATTCACGAAAGATGAACTCATCACGAATGTTTATCCGAACATTGGCCAAATTATCGTAACTACGATTCCTTAAGTGCACGCGCAATGTTAGCATCATTTCACGCAGGACAACGGCTGCGGGGTCAGCTAGTATATAATATATTTTAAATTATCTTCTAATGCGTTGTGTACAGTTGCATCTAATGACGTAGGATTATGGTATGCTATATTTTTACTTTCAATTTTACTATTTCTAAAATTATTGTATATATATCTATCTAAGAAATTATGATTATTTGAAGCAAAGTATCTGCTTATAGTATCAGCAACAGTATTATCCCTTCCTTTAATATACATAATTTCAAAATCATATTTATTTAGTAGAATTTTCCACCTTTGTAGCTTCATATTAGATTTTTTTATGTTATGCAACCAAGTTAAAGGCTTATGGTCAGTTTGTATTATGAACTTTCGACCATATAAATAAGTTCGGAAATGTTTCACAGACCATACCATGGCTAAGGCTTCTTTCTCAATAGTACAGTAACAAATTTCGTGATCCGACAAGGTACGAGAAGCGTAGCATATTGGGTGAGTATGAATTTTTTACTAAAATCTGGTTCACTGGTTATACGGGTTTTCAAGTTTTCAAAAGAATTTAAGAAATCAATATTTTGAAATTTTAAAAGTCTCGCCATAGGATAAACTACTTTTGCGTAGTCCCGTATAAAGTTACGATAATATCCTGACATGCCTAGGAATTGTTTTATTTCTTTAATACTAATTGGCGGTTTCATATTTTCGATAGATTTTATTTTGGGGGATCCGGTTTTATACCTTCTCTGTACACGACATGTCCCAAAAACTTTGTTGATAATTTAGCGAACTGGCATTTGTTAAATTGAATTTTTAAATTTGAAGTAGCACGTAAAGTATTGCTTGTAGAGAGTATTAAAATGGCATCTAAATATACGACACAAATCTTGTTTATATGTTCTCTTAAAACATAGTTAATGAGCCTCTGAAATGTTGCAGGTGCTGTTTTGAGACTAAACGGCATTCTTGTGAATTCATAATGAACATCTGCCGTTGAAAAAACTATTTTGGCTCTATCATTAAGGTGTACATCAATCTGGTGAAATCCTTCGCCAGATCGATGGTGCTAAAATAACAACATTTTCCCAATTTGTCAAATATGTTCTGCATATTTGGAATTGGGAACTAATCACCGATTGTTTGCTCATTAAGTTTTCGATAATCAATAACTACACACCATTGTGGTTTTCCGCTTTTATCAGCCTTTTTGGGTACAACCCAATTGTAGGGACTATTACTCGGAACGATTATTCTTGGGCTAACATATCTCTTATCCGCCTATCTACCTCTGCGCTATGTACCAATGGATATCTATAACGTCAACTGTAAATTGGAGTATCGCTTTTCGTTATTATTCTATGTTTAAATTCCGTGGTAAAAGGCAAATTTTTTCCTTCTTTGTAGAAAATGTCCTGATAGTTGTTTAAAACCGTCCTTAAAACTTCCTCATCTTTTGGGTTTAAGTGTTTGGCAAATTTTACTGCTGAGTTTGCTTCTATTTCCTCTTCGCAACTAAGTACCTAAAATCTTTGATTTCTTATATAGTCTTCTAGAGAATTTTCTTCTTCTTCACTAAAGTTTATAGGCATTATTGCATCGTCTGTTGTTATTTTCCTATTTTTGTAATCAATTATTTTATTTAAATCAAATAAAATATTATTCCCTGCAATGCCGTCAAAATAATTGTGAAACGGGTATTCTATAAAATACACAAAATAGTTAGTTTTATTGAGCTCCTTAAAAAGTGATACACTAAATTAATTTTTTGTTAAAAAATATCTTCCCAAAACTTTTAATGACCTTATTGTTGTTTTTACTGCATTTTGGGGTCTACATAACTTCGGATTATTACACTAAATTCCGCTCCTGTATCTAAAATGAATCTTAATTTCCTTATATGCGTGTTCTTGAAAGGTCGCAGTGCATTCCCCATCATCATTCATATGCGTGTTTACAATTATAAAGGGTAGTTTTTTCGGCTACTAATTGAAAATTTCCAATTTCCCTTGGTTCGACCGATGACTGAGAAATATTAATATTTGTAGCAAATTGATATTGATTTTGTGAAAAAAATTTTCGTCCACTATTTCGAGTATTAGATGTAAACCTCGACTGTTCCGAAGGGTTTGGGTATAAGTTATTATTATTCTGCTGTTCATATTGCAGTTCATACTGCTGTTGATGTCGTTCATTATTGGTGTTATTGTTATAGTAGCGTTCCTTGATAACGCTATTGTTGTATGGTTCACCATTGTTTTTGTATATGTAATTTTGTCCAGTACTATTACTATTGTTGTAAAACCGATCTGCATTCGAATACATATTTATTTTTTTGCTATTTTGTTGTTCATATTTATTAGAAAAAGTACAAAAATTTAATCGATTATTATATTTGAAATGCCATTTGATTTTATAATATCATAAGCATACTTTTAACTGGCTCTGGTAAACCGCATTTGTAAGAATTGAGAGCTATTCTACCATTACTTTCACAATTAATTCCAGTTATCTTATTTTCACTGAAACATAATGCATTATTTAAACGACATAGTGAAATAATTAGGTTTTGTTATAGAAATTTTCTATGGTTGAATTGCAACGACAAAACCTTATTTTATCTATTAATTCATTAACCGAATTTTTTACTCCGTGGTTATCAATTAATAATTTTTTAATCAAAGGCCAAGTATCAACATTACATACTAATCAATGGAGTAATGATTGTCTTGCATTGCCAACGATTTTATATTTGAAATTAGTAAAATTTTAAAATCTACTGGGAAAGACTCTAATATTGGGATCATAGAATCAATTCGTTCCATAAACCCTAACAAAGAATTTCCATTACCATCATATGGTAGTATGCTAGAATTATTAGTAGAAATAAGTTTAAATTTAGCATTAAGTTGTCCATTTTGACTGTGAGTTTTTGTACAGTGTTATCAAAAGTATTCCGGTGCGGTGTTGTTGCAATATTTATGTTACAGCTGCTCTTTCTTCTTCTTGTTGGCGTTTAGTTGTTGCAGTTGGATATGCAATTTTGTTGTTGAAATGTTGTTTTTRTAAATACCTGTAGTAATGATGCTTTTTGTAGTCGAATGTTTGGTCTGTCCGAAACGGCTTTTTTCCTTTTTCAAGGTGACCTTTTAGGTGTTCACCAAAGAGAAAATGTTGTTGTAAAACTTATTAGAACCGCTATCGCTTAACTTTTTTCAAGTATCCTTGAGGTAAGCGTTGCTGCAAATTTTTTTTATTAGAATCGCTATCGCTTAACTTCTTTCAATCGTCCTTTAGGTGACCTTTATATAATTTGAAGGTGACCTTAACTTTTATAATGATTAGTTTTATTTATTTTTTGTAATACAAAAATTAACTTCACAGTTTCTTTAATTTCGTTSAATATCTCTGTTTTTGTTGCTTTTACGCACTTCGAGTATTCAAAAATGTTTATAATTTTTATAAATTCAGGTTTTCTTTAAAAGTCTTCACACTTTCACACACACAAACCCTCGAAGTAGCCCATTAGAAAATATTTATAGAAAAGTAAAAATTTATTGAAACCGAGGTTGAGGCAATTTATAGGAAATTATGCAACAATAGCTAAACCACTAACAAACCACTTAAAGGAAGAAAATGGTAAAATATCGCAATATATGTCCAGAAAACAATTATTAATCATGATCAAGAAGGAATAGTTTGTTGCGAAACCTTAAAAAGAGCGTTACAAGAACAAGTTGAATTAGTTCAACCAAACTTTGGGAAAAAATTAATTTTAACTACTGATGCACCTAATGTTGCTGTAGGTACAGTTTCATACCAAGAAGGAAGACCAATTACATTTATTTCAAAGACACTAAATTCTACCGAACAAAATTACCCAACAAACGAAAAAGCAGTATTCGCCATATTTCGGGGATTAAAGACGTAATTATCTTTATGCAGTAAAAAATTGTGAAATTCACACGGATCATCATCCATTGGCATTTGCAATGTTGGAAAAAAAATCGAACATAAAAATGAAAAAATTCTAGAGCTTTATAGAGAGACGCACTATCAAGACAAGTCTTAAATAATTTAAGTGAGTCGAGTGGCTCAAGTGATTCACTAATAGAAACCCAATATTCTGCAGAAAGGAGCGATGAGTTTCAAATTCATGAATCACAAAAACCTTTGAATCATTTCAAGCAAGATATGGTAATTGAAAATGGAGCAAAAATTAATGTCTTAGAGACTATTTCTACATTTAATAATAAACGTTTTTTAATTGAATATGACAGACCAGAAAATATAATTGGTATTTTAAAAGAATATATGAATCCAAAAGTAGTTACAAGAATATTTTGCAAACCGGATGTGTTTGTATACAAAAAAACATTTTGAAAGAGGCATTTTCCACAATAAAATTTCTATATACTAAACTACTCCCTAATGATATATGCAATAAAGAAGATCAAGGAACGATAATTGAGCAAACACATAATAGAGCGCATAGAAATTATAGGGAAAATTTGGCATAAATTAGGCAGCAATATTATTGGCAAGTAAACAGTATGCCAAAAATTTTAGCAAACATATGCAAATTTTAGCATACAATGAACCAGCGTTATGTAAGATACAGTTCAAGCATTTAATGCAAAGGATAAATGTACAAATTTATTATTATACACCACGTCAAAGTACATGTAATGGCCAAATAGAAAGAGCTCATTCAGCAGTTAGTGAAATTTCTAGATGTTTAAAGCAACAACACAGATTAATAAGTAATGTTGAATCAATTGTGAGAGCAGTTCGAGAGTATAATAAAACAATACATTGTGTAACAGGTAAACAACCTTGCAACATTTAATTTAATAAAGAACCTCACGAAAATATGAAAAATCTGTTGCAAAATGCCCCGAAAAAATTCTAGGACATCATAACCAGAAAGGGTTGCAAAAAAGTTATCAAAAAGGAGATATTATATACCTGTATGAAAAAATATATGGAAGAAGAAATAGCTTGATTTTTACAAAAATTACAAAAACAATTTTATTAGACGATTTAAGAAATACAATTAAAATACAAAACAGCAACAAAATAATTTATAAAGATAATATCAAATCGTAAATCCTTTATCTTCAATGTACAAGAAAACGAAATTTTTTGTCTAAATGATGTCACATGTAAACAGGCTTCAATCAAAAAATAATTAGAAGTCAAAGATAATATAAAATTTATCGAATATATATTTAAGGGGTCAGTAGTAGGGTAATCTTTTTTATTTTTTTTTTTGCATTTTCTGTTTCCTTATACCCTTAGAATTAATGTAGAAACCCACTTTACCATTGGAAGGTTTCGATAAAGGCCCACAAATAATAATACCGCTCTACGTTCGGAGTGCTCGAAGTGCACACCTCAAACTTTAAACGCGTGTTTCTCAAAACACACTTTTTTAAACTGGCGGACATTATTCCAGTCGAATACAGTTTTATAATTTATTGACAATGTTATTACAAAATTTATGTAAAAAACATGGGAAAAATAAAAAAAAAAAGTTAAGTACTTTTTTATTTATCAACATTTTTTCATGATTCTAGTATTCCATTCACGTAATTTTTATGAGTAATTGGGTTTTTGTGTTTCAGATGATCTAACCACGAGAAATCGTATCCGCCACTGAAAAAACGCATCTAATTCACACAGTCATTTCTCCGACCGATGTCATCAAAAAATTTGTTTATACACCCTACGATATACCTCATGAGATGTGAAAAAAATTCTATTGTGGAATGAAAATTTATATGAAAAAAGTGTCTAAAAATAGGCCAGATTACCTTACTGACCCTTTAAGAGCCAAATTAAAATGAATTGTAAATATAAATTAAGATTTGAAAATGGTACGGAAGTGATGTTTACAATAGACATTATTTTTAATAAATCAAGAGCTTTATTATTCTGAAATCTACTGGTCCTTGCTGAATTGATGAAGGGGCCTTCATCCAGTAGATGTGTTATGGTTAAGGACCACGAACTACAATATAGACAGGATGAATTACGGTTTCCATTTAAAAAGGTGCGTGGAGTCCCTACGTGCGGATGAAATTATACTTCTTAGTGATATTCCAAGAAATGCATATCATTTTGTATGAAAGAAAACTAGAAAACTTAAATTTACATTTTATAAATTTATTATGCACATTTTATAAAGCAAAGTATAAATTAAGGAATTTTGATTCGGAAAGTAGTTCTGTTATATATGCGAGGCATATTGTTGCTTTTACACT
>NW_017537671.1:56450-61277 GCF_001853355.1 Bactrocera latifrons
TTGAAGGAATCTGATCCTGTCAAGGTGGCCGGTGTTGCGTCAAGCGACAAGATATATACGTATATTTAAACCTAAAATTAAAATTAAGAAAATTTAATTATAAAAATTATGAAATATTGAATTATTAAAAAATTAAATTAAAAAATTCTATTGTAAAATACCTACCTTAATCATGAATTCATAATACCAATCTATTACTTACCTTAATACTTATCATAATCTCTTACAATATTTAACGAAAGTTGAGAATGATTATACTTACCCCTTTTTTAATACATATTTATATTCCCACTAGTTTAAGCCGTTAGTTTTAAGATTTAGGCTTAGCAATTAGATTAAGAAATAAAGAACGCTGTCTTGTAATTGAACTGTGGAGCCGTACGCACGCGTTTTCATTCTTATCGTAATAACGTGACAGGCAATTAGATTTCTCATTCTATTCGCGCATTCCCTAAGTTATATTTTCGCTTCTCAAAAACGCTTGAGAATGCATTTCCATGAATTTCAATGATAATTTTGTCTGATTTTTGATGAATTCATGCACAGTTTCGATGGAAGAAATTCCCGGTGATCAATGATTTTGATTGGCCCATATGTTGATCGTCATTCATGTCCGCATGACCATTTTGAAAACGGTGAAGCCACTCGTGCACTTTTCTACGGGATAGGCAATCATCGCCATAAACTTGTTTCATCAATTGAATTTTGCACCGATAACACATACATACTGACACTTAAAACGCAATAACTTCACTYCCAATCAATGAAATTTCATGAAATTCTTACTGGACAATCGATAAATTTAGCAGATAGAGGGCGCTGGATGCAAAAAGTCCTATTTACTTTGGAACGCACTATGTATCTATTATTTACCATAAATATACAAAATGACACTTCCGACCCAAATGGTCCGTCTTAATTGGATCGGATATGTCGTTTTCAGAATGTAAGATTAATGTTTGTATCTAGACTTAAGTAAAATGTTGTGTATAAGAAGACAAAATATAGAAAACGAGGCAGTTGCTCACGATAATCCCGCGTGGATATTAATTTACATGTACATGTGCATGTTCGCACTGGGAAGAGAGCGCGAAGGCGAAGTGGGTAATGTTCCTGTTTGCTCCCGTATACACTTGGTTATTATATTATATTTATTTTGTTTCTGTTTTGTAATGTACTTTGCAGATTGAATGCCGTGTGGTTGTGTATAGTTGTATTTATATTTTAACATTTCACAAAGGTGAGAGAGCGAGAAAACGGAATGGAAAAAGGGGTATTTTCCTTTGTTAAATAGTGCATATGTAAATATGTATTTTTAATATAAAATGTTAGCAAGTGTATTTATTATGTATGTATGTACAAGAGACCTGCAACGAGTGATAAAATTTTATTCATAAACGGGTACTGTCTAATTCTGTCCATTCGATTCATGTACACGAATCGAACCATTTGTCTTCAAATCAGCGATAGAGACTTTAAGACAAGCGATCAGCTTGAACGTTCGCATCAGCAGAAAATACTCGAAATGATGCACACTTATGCTCCAATGATTGAAATGATCGACAACGTTTAGTTTGTATATAGTCCCCTAAACACTGATTTACTCGCTTACTTCTGTTTTATTTCAAATACATATGTATGTATATGAATATGTTATATGTATAATGGGAGTTCCATAGAGTACATACATACAACAAATATATATATATATGTATGTACGTACTCGATGGAATTTCAAATCAAATCAGTTGATGCTGGCGGGTACTCGAGTTGATCAACAATGTTGTCTACGATGAACTGAATTGATTTTATCGTGTTTTTTACACGAGTGTTTGTTCTGATTTAAACGTACTCATTGCAGCTCTTTGGTATGTACATTAGACCTGGCGCAGCTTATATTATATATTTTTTTTGGGAATTTTGATTTTTTGGTTTTTTTACTGTTATCTGTTTATTTATTATATATAGAATGTAATGACCTCATTTTTCCTCAATATTTTGCACAGTAATTTTTTCTATATGTCCAATAATGATAAGAAAATTTATAAATATTAGAAAACAGTAAATTTGTAAAAATTCCATTGAACTAAGGCGGGCTACTGACTACACAAATTATCTGCGCAAGACTGATGTTGGAATTGCGTTCACTGAGTTCGCAACAACAAATTACTCGAATTTGCGCAGATAATGTAGTCAGTGGCCCACCTAACGGTAAATTCATACATTACGGTTCACATACGCCAATGTTGATAATTAGACAGACTGAGAAGTGCAAATAGAGCTTTTAATATTTTGTCATTGCGAAATTGACTGTGCTTAAGAAAGGGTCTTTATTAAAATAATTAAAAATAGTAAAAGTTATACTGCAATATCGTGATGGCTGTAAATAATTTTGTTACACTTAGATCTTCTGACACACACATATATTTGATAGGAAAATGTGAAAAAAATATACTTGGAAGCAAGTTACCGTCAAAACTACAAGTGCTGAAATGTTTTTTTACTATGTGCGGTGTGAAAAGAAAACAATTAAGGAAAGTGCTAAATTGGCTTCGAAGGAAATATTGCCATAGAGCACGTATTCCAACGTTAAACAAAAAAACAGTACAGAAATTTTGTACATCTTCGTTTCCAAGTTCTCGTAAAAAGGAAAATGATTTCAATGATAATTTGAACAATTTATTCGATATTGCACATGTTGATGCTTTAGAAATGATAGATATTCCTGAGGACCGAGACTTTTTAATTAAACAAAGAGAGCCAAGTCGTGTTGGGAGCATGATTTCTATAGATCAATGTCTCGCAAATAAAGAAAAACGGAAGGCGCAAAGGTTAGAAGAAGAAAATCGACGCAGAGCAAAGTATCAAGGATTAGAAAGCACTCAAGGTATTTATTTAATTCTGCTGAAACAAATAATATGTAAGTTTCTCTTTCAACTAATTTTTTTTAGAGTTGAGTGTAGACTATGATGTAAGTGATGAAAGTAAATGTGAGTCTGAAAAATCTGTAGAGCAGTTGATGATCGTATCAAACACCAACGAGCTGAAAAAAAAGTGGTAAAAAAAGCTTCATAGATGATAGAATGCTTGCTTGCATGGTTGTTGGCAATATGTCAACCCCACTCCCAATTCATTATATTACTGCAACAGCTAAAGCTTTGGGTCACAATATTGAAGATCTGGTTATTAATTGTACAAGTTTGAGAAAACAGCGCAAGGAATGTCGTCGCCGTCATGGTACAGAAATTATTGAGAATTTCAAGGTATAAAAGTTAATTTTGGATTTGTTATGAATACTTCTCAGAGCGAAAATTTTTCAGATCCCTGATACATTTGTGTTACACTGGGACGACGGATGTAATGACTGGAAAGGAAAAAGTAGAACGCCTAGCTATTGTTTTAACGGCAGATAATATAGAAAAATTAATTTCCATTCCAATTATTGAATGTGGAACTGGTGAAGCAATCGCCCAGTCCATACATAATTACTTAAAAGAAATTAATATGATAAATTCGGTGGAAATGGTAGGCTTTGACACGACAGCTACAAACACTGGTAAACCTAACGGTGCTGGAATGTTGCTGGAACAAAAATTTAAACGTAGCTTTTTGTGGTTGCCATGCAGGCATCATATTGCAGAAATCATACTACGAGCTGTATTTGAAATATATTTTGGAAAATCTTGTGGCCCGGAAGTTGCCATATTTGAACGTTTTTCGCGGGAATGGAACACTTTCAATTTAAAAGATCTTCCAATTGGAATCATGGATGAAGAAGTGCGACGTGCTATAAATGCAGAGAAAAGTGAAGCCAATAAAGAATTTTGCATCAAAAATATAGCAAAAGACCACATTCGCCATGATTACAAAGAGCTTTTGCAACTCATGTTTATTTCCTTAGGTGGCAGCATCCCGAACTTTTCCTTTCGTGCACCTGGCGCGACGTCACATGCCAGGTTTATGTCAAAAGCCTTAATGCCTTAAAAATGTTTGCTTTGCAAAAACAATTTAAAATGTCTTCCAGTCATTTGAATGAATTCCGCAATGTGTGTATTTTCCTGGTGCGTCTTTATATTCCGTATTGGTTTCGAACTACTAATCCAGTCGAAGCACCAAATTTGTATTTGATGCTGGTAAAAGACATTGCCGGTTATTACGACCCAAAAATATCTCTAGCCTTATTAGATAAAATGAAAAACCACGGTATCTGTCCGAGGAAACCGTTGGTCTCGCGTTTTTCGATTCTAATGTGGACTTAAATGTGAAAAGAAAGATGGTTGAAGCACTAGCATTAGAAAAAGAGTTTGAAAGCAATGACGACAATGGCGTTTATCTGCATAAAAATGTAAATGCCAGCATTGAAAAAATGAAAGCATTCATAAGTAAAGATTTAAGCAAAGAAGTAGAAATATCTTTTCACGATTGAAAATAGACGTAAAATTTTTCAACTTAGATCCCCCAAACTGGTGCGAAAATGCAGAATATTTAAAAGGTGTTCAAATCCTCAAAAACGTCACTGCTGTTAATGATTCTGCTGAGAGGAAAGTAAAACTAAAAACAGATTTTAACCGGTCTTTAACTCATAGCGAAGAAGATAAACAATACTTGCTTCATATTGTCGAAAACTACAGGCAAAAGTTCCCTTCATATACTAAAACTTCGCTTTTGTAATATTCTTGAGACATACAGTGGACCAATAAAATTTACATACACCTAGTTTTATTAAATTACAACACATTTTTTGGTTTTAAAATTAATGTTTATTGTCGTTTTTTTGTATCTATTTCAAAATATGTATATTTAGCATATATATTGGCTTATCAAAAT
>NW_017537672.1:0-1112 GCF_001853355.1 Bactrocera latifrons
CAAATTAAAACTTTTATAAAAAAATTAGAACTAAAATAAATTTAAATAAGATTTTGAAAATAAATAATAATAAAAAAAAAACATTGCGTATAAAGAACAACAACAACAGAAACAACTACAGCGGAGCGGCAACAGTGGCAGCAACAATGGCAGAGGCAACTACAGCAGAACAGCGGTAATAGCAACGACAACCACAGGAAAGAAAATACTCGTAAGCTTATTTTTAAGAACAGTATAAGTATATAACATAATATAGTATATATATATGTAAGACTTTAATAAGAAAAACATACTTCATTTTTAGAATACGACAGACGATTGACACAAATCCTTTGAGAAAAATTTGAGTGAATGTATCATAGTGATATTAGTGAAACTGGATAAAATTATAGAAAAACTTACAAAATGAGTATAGAAAGCAATACCACAGGAATGCTCACAGCAGAAATTATTTCAGAATTAATAAAAAGGAATACAATTTCGTTACAGAATGAGATAGAACTGTTGAAAAGTCAAATAACTGAATTAACGACGAGAGATAATATAACAGAATACACAGTACAGACTATTGACGCAAATGTTAGATGTGACGAATCATTAGAAGTAATAAAATCCTTACCAGACCTGAAGCATACGTTAGTTGGCGAGAAGCCGCCCATAACTCAATGTCTTTGTATAGCCGTGGTAGCAAAAGATACTTTGCCGCACTAACGATATAAAGAAATAAAATAATACGATATGCAAATGACGTTCTTACAAATCACGGAACGGTCCTCAATTTCGACGCGATCATAAGTTGCGTGGATTTCGCCTATGCTGATAAGCGACCAATCCATATCCTTGAACAGGAGATAAGCATTCTTCGACAAGGAAACTTGTCCATTATTGATTATTATAACGAAGTCAATAAAAAATTTACTTTGATAATTAATAAGACGGACATTATCGTCATGGTTCAAATAAGTTACTAGTAGATCAACTTAACGACCAACACAGGAAAAATGCCTTGAGAATATTCATTTCAGGACTTAACGGTTCCCTATCAAACATTTTGTTCTCGTTAGCCCCATCTGATTTACCAAATGCTTTAGCGAAAGCTCTAGAATTAAATT
>NW_017537672.1:1951-3298 GCF_001853355.1 Bactrocera latifrons
TAATAAAACGGAAAAAATGTATATTGAAAATACTAATGGAAATTTTAATACTACCTTGGGAAGCTCAAATGCTCCTAAGGCGCCCGCTGATGAATTATGTCAGCAATTATATAATTTAAGTACTATTCTGGGACAACAAGATCCTAGAAAGCCAGCGAAGAATAATACCGCTTATAGTAATTTAAAAAATGAAAATTTTGAATATTTGAAAACAGAAATAAAGAATGAAATCGAAAGAATTCATTCAAATATAAATACACATTTATCCTTTAGAACGGACGTTAAAGCTGAAATACGCACAGTTGTTGAATCTCCCATATGGAGTAAACAATATTCATACCCCTTGTCCGTTAATACTTTTGTGAACTATGAAATAAAGAATCTATTAGATAATGGTATAATACGTCCAAGTAAAAGCCCCTATAATTCACCGATATGGGTTGTACCAAAGAAAGGAATAAATGAAAATGGTACACCAAAACTTAGGCTACTTATAGATTATAAGAAAATTAATGAAAATACAGCTATCGATAAATACCCTATCCCAGACACAAATGTTATATTAGCAAATTTAGGAACAGCAAAATACTTCTCTACTTTAGATTTAGAGTCAGATTTCCATCAAATTACAATGCAGGAAATGGATATAGAAAAAACAGCTTTTAGTGTCAACAATGGCAAATATGAATATTTAAGACTACCTTTAGGATTAAGGAATGCCCCTAGCATATTTCAAAGAGCGATGTATAATATATTACGCAATTATGTAGAAAAGTTTTGTCATGTATATATCGATGACATAATAATCTATTCAAATAATATAGAAGAACATAGAGAACACTTACAGGTAATAGTCGAAACACTTAAGGATGCCAATATGAAAATATCATTAGAAAAATGAAAATTTTATGAAACCGAAGTCGAGTTTTTAGGATATATGGTTGGTGAATTATACTGACCCAAAAAAAATTTAGTGCATTAAACACTTCCCTATTCCATTTACTTTGAGACAATTACGAAGTTTTTTAGGAACTACAGGATACTATAGGAAATTTATTCAAGACTATTCTTTAATAGCAAAACCCTTAATCAGATACTTGTCAGGAGAAAATGGAAGAATTTCCCAACAAATGTCAAAGAAAGTAAAACTAGATTTAGACCAAGAAGCAGTTATTGCATGCGAAAAACTCAAAAATCTATTAGCAAACCAAATTGAACTGGCACAACCAGACTATACAAAAAAATTTATTTTAACTACTGACGCATCAAATGTTGCAGTCGGAGGAGTTCTGTCCCAAGAAGATAAACCAATCACGTTCATATCAAAGACATTAAATAACATTGAAT
>NW_017537672.1:3908-5299 GCF_001853355.1 Bactrocera latifrons
ACAGCAGTAGACGCTTATTCCAAATACTTAGTAATCAAACACATAGATGACAGAATAGACCTAGATCAAAAGGTCCTCGACATACTTCAAAGCTTTCCCGAGACAAAACACATTACCTGCGATAATGAACCAGGTTTCTCTTCAATGCAATTCAAATCTTTAATGCAGAGAATGAACRTCGAAGTTTATTATTGCACCCCGAAACATAGTACCGCAAATGGTCAAGTTGAAAGAGTACATTCAACCCTAATAGAACTATCACGATGTGTTCAACAGGAATACCATTTAATTAGCGATTTAGAAAGTATCTACAGGGCTGCACAACAATACAATAAATCAATCAATTCCGTAACTGATAAAAAACCTATAGATATATATCTTAATAAAATCACACAAAATGAAATACCATTAAAGCTAAGCAACGCACAGGGAAAAATGTTAGAAAGAAATAATAAGAATAGAATAATAAAAACATATAAAAAGAATGACATTCTATATAAAAAAATAATAGGAGAAAGAAATAAATTACAACCAAAATACAAAAAACAAAGGGTAAAAGAAGATTTAGGTAATACTGTAAAAATATATAGCAAGTCAAGAATAGTTCATAAAGATAATAAAAAATTAATTCCAGAAAATGATTCTTACATCAATAATTATCCTTTTGATACCATTCACTCAATGCGAAATTACTGACAACACGAGAGACGATTATGTCCTAATAGAAATTGGACCAGCCGCGACTTACACGGACTGAGGAGACATAATTCACATAACAAATAAATATTATAAAGAAATTCTATATGACACAAAAACAAAACTAATTAATAATAATTAAATCACATAGCTCAATCTTTGTAAAAATCAAGATTAGTGATACGGGAAACACAGTTTATTATAAAAAATTCAACACGGACTTAGAAATGGACCAAATAGAACGACTGATATCACAATTAGAAATTACGACGGGGAGAAGATCGAAAAGAGGTATAAATGAACTCGGTACAATATAGAAATGGATTTCGGGAACACCAACCATGACGATATTGTACGAATAAACGCGAAATTATCTGAACTCATGGAAAATAACAATAGTCAGTTTACTACAAACTCCAAATTATTTGAAGTAGTTACACAACTAACAAATATTGTCAGTAAAATAGAGAAGAGTTCAACCTTAATCAACATAATGCAACATAGAAATAACGCAACGTTACCATCGACCACAACACGTGCGGGATGGGTTAGATACCGAGAGTTGAAGAGGGAAGCGAGACGCAATTGCAGACAGAAAAAGAAAGAGGCCGAAATGCGTGAGTATGAAGAGCTTGATAAGCTGGCCGATAGGGGTAGTGCTCGAAAATTCTACGAAAAAATGCGGCGGCTTACAG
>NW_017537672.1:7444-13916 GCF_001853355.1 Bactrocera latifrons
TAAGTCGACACCACATTCATCCATAGGATCAAGCCAACCGCCTATCATAACAAATAGAATTAACATAAACAAAGAATATTAAAATCAACAATAGCCAATGTGCAAAGTCATCATAAAATCTATTGGAATACAATTACAAGAAGAACTTGATCACGCAACAAGGAATGCCACAGCCATCCTTTTTGCATGATCAGCATTATAATACTATAAGAACTAAAATTAAGAGATAAATAAGTTGGTTATAAGTTATAGCAGAGCATTGTCAGTTATAAGTGAGCCAGTGTTAAGCTAGCATTTAGAGTACGGTATTTAAAAAAAAAAAACAATTAAAGATAATAAAAAATTAATTTACATACGTGAATATGTGCGACCGTCTTTTAACATGTTTTCAAAACTTTTAAAGGCCTGCAAATAAATATATAGGTATATAAATATGTACATACGTATATATTAGGGCGGGTCGATTTAAAAATCGCCCATTGCTCTATGAAAATCATATTCTAGGGATCAAAATAAGATACTTTGCCGAAGGAATCATACCTCTAAAATGTATTTTGATGTCCCCCAATTTGGGTCGAACTTTTGGGTAGGGGAAAATTTTGCAAAATCCCACGTGACCGACCCGCACTAACTTTGAACGACCGATCCACCCATGCCAGTGGCACACCCCCTGGAACTCCCCTGGGGGTTCCCATACAATTATTTCAAAAAACCACCATTTTTGGTGATTAACATGAAAAAATCAGCTAAATTGCTATGTTTTTTTTCTTTATTTTTATTTATTTATTTATAATAATATCTATTTTTCTCTTAAGAAATTTATTTAGTCAGAACATATGTAAATGAAAAAAATTAATTTAAGTGAGTTMTAGAAAAGAAATTAAAAAAAATTATTGTTTGAAGTCTTTTTTACTTTCAAGTCTGGGCAATTTCGCACGGCTCTCTAATGTCGTCGCCATAACAGCCTCTACATTTTACGGTATAACCCGTTTGGAAACGCTAGCTATCAATTGAACATGTCGTTCCGTTCCTTGTATGTGTGATGGAATTTGTGGATCATTAAACGGTGGATCATCTTGATTTAAATATTCTTTCAATGTATCGTACGGAATGCTTCGCGAGAATGGTGGTTCAAATATGATATTTACAGTAAGCCGCAAAACTGAGGACACATCAATATACTTCTAAGTTTTTTTTAAGTAAATTTTATTTGCCACAAAAAACTAACAAAAAACCATTCAAGATCGTAAAAATAAAATGTAGTAATTCAATCTAACTAAAAACTAAGGAACTTTTTATCATTATTTGGGAAATATATAAAAAATATTAGTGTAACTCCATATATTTGCACCGCAAAAGTAAGGGCACACCTATAAAAATAATTGACATTTATTAAAAAAAATATCAAAATTATTTAAAAATTTAACAACCTTAATATTTGGTAGAATTGAATTGTATTGAATCTACCAATGTTTTTGTGGCTTCGGCGCTTATTTTGTTCCACTCCTCCATAAGAACCTGCTTCAGTTGTGGCTTGCTTCGAATTTCGTGTTTTCGCACATTTATGTCTAAAATTTCCCATATGTGCTCTATGGGATTGAGGTCTGGGCTTTATGGAGGGGTTTTCAGCATATGTGGGGTGTTATAGAGAAGCCACATTTTCACATAATGGGCTATGTGCTTCGGATCATTATCTTGTTGGAAGTAGTAGTCGTCAGCTAAACCCAATTTTGAAGCGCTTTCCTGTAGATTGTGTCTTAATATATCCAAATAAACGTAGTGGTTCATTGTTATTTCAATAAATACGAGATCACCCACTCCAGGCGATGACATACAGGCCCATACCATGACACTCCCACCTCCATGCTTAACGGTCTTCACTGTATTTTTTGGATTCAAAGCTTCTCCTTCTCTACGCCACACTTTTAAACGACCATCGGATCCAAATATGTTGTATTTGGATTCGTCAGAGAATATAACCTTATTCCAGAACTCTTGTGGCTTATTTATATAGGTTTTTGAAAACTCTATGCGCTTTGCTCTATTTACCTTGTTTATAAGTGGTTCTTTCTTGGGACACAAGACTTCAGTCCGTGTTCAGCTAAGCATCTTCTAACAGTATCAGGCGAAACTTTAACATTTTAATATTTCTCTAGCTCTGCTGCAATTTTTGGAGCGCTGGTAAATGGATTTTTTTCAATGGTACGCTTTATAAGTCGCCTATCTTTCTCGCTTAATTTGGATGGCCAGCCACTTACAGGCATATTTTCGATCCGGTTCTCCTTTGTTTTGCGCTGGACGACTTTTCTAACAGTAAAGCGACTACGAGACACTATTTTATTTATTTCAACATAAGATTTATTTTCATTCTCGTACAAATTTATTATAATTTGCTCCTCTTCGAGAGTGAGCTGCTTACGCGGCATACTTTCAATTTCTTTTTTTCGACAATATTTAGGTTACAAAACAAAAATTTCAAAAAATGTATATTTACGCGTGTTAACTGCGATGCTCCTTTCACACTCCAACTAAACTTTGTTTCTTTGGTGTGCTCGTTGAATCGTTATTCAAAGAAAACAACAAGTGTGCTCTTAGTTTTGCGTTGCCATATAATTGGTTATTTTGAGTGCACATAGATATTTTTAGGAATTTATTTAAAAGCCCACATTTTTTTACATAGGTATTAAGAACAACATTGAAATTAATAGTAAACATTAATATTGTGATTACATTTTTGAGAAAACTACTATAAAATTAGTCAAATATAAAAATACCCCTAGTGTGTCCTTAGATTTGCGGCTTACTGTATATCATTCAAATTGATCATTTCCGTATAACTTGTGCAATTAAAGTTTATATCTGGTTTTTTATAAACTCTAAGTTCCATTGGCTCGTCAACATCGGTTCGATAGCATAGAATTTTCTTGATGGCACAGTCGCGCTTTTCTTTCCTATCATCAAACAACATTGATAACAAGATATTTTCCGAATGCGCATAATATGAATTATCATTAATTACTAAATTGACAATTTTGCGTAAGCGAGGTTCTAGAAATCGTGACCAACCAATGAACTTGAAAAATAATGCACTGCCGTACACGACAGAGCTGTAATACTTGATATTAAAGTACATTGGCACATAACATTTAATTATAAATTCAACTAGAATTCTTAAATTTGCATCTGGATTTTCTGTTATCACATATAATCGCAATAATCTAGCGGCCTTGGTGAGCCACCGAGAATGTACAATTTTTCCTGGTTTGCTGTTAGCCAGATCCACCGGAACCACGCCGCTAGAAATTGCATGGGCCATGTCGTATAAGTACTTCGAATCGGTGGAGAATTCTTTTTTTTTGGAGCAGGGGGCATATTTTGCAACTCAATTTTCTGGAAGCCGTCCGCCACCTAAAAATATATAATAATAAAATAATTAAAAATGGTTGACAATTATAATAAATGAGTGATAGCAATAACTTACCGGAAGAGTTTCACAAGTTTCGATTTGACGGCTCAGTTTTCCGGTTGCCGATCTTGGTCCAGTGCTGGTTGATTTATCCAAAGCTTCAAACAAATGCCGAAACGGAAGTTCGTTGAAGTGTGCAAAGAAACCAATGCAATGGTCTTTTCAACAGCAATTCGAATCGTCGTATAATTCCACCTTGTGGGCCAGTGTTTGTTGGCTCACCGTCAGTGCATATTCCAATTAATGTATCCAGTGATACATTTTTATCGCTGAAGAAATTTAATTTGGTTGTTTTGTATTCAGCGGTTTCATGTTCCAGTCTTACGTAACCAATCAATTCAGAATTGGGTTCTCTCAAAATAACAAGATGAGGTTCTTTTACCATCCTTGTATGATACTTCTCATCAATTTTATCTATCGTTAAAGTATCATCTTTTCTGCCATCGAATGAAAACGCTAACAAATTGGTATCATCTAACCGTTTGCGAAGCACTTCTTGCCTGCATTTCTCTTTTTCTCTGCGAACTTTCGATTTATCCATGATGAGAGGTTTCCCATGCTTATCTTTAATTTTAAAATCTTGCAAAAGAGCGGTTCCCAATGCTGATGCTGCTCTGTCAGGCACACCAAATCTATCACATACCAAGGCAAAGTTAAAACAATCGTATCTCTCTGTGTATTGTGAACTTGTGCTTCTATAAATATTTTCTTGAGCTTGTGGCGGTGCGTATGTTGAATCATCGGGATCTTGGTATGTTGGCATTGATGACATAGACGTTGCTCCTTGCTCTTCAGTTTCCATCATAAATGCATTCATTGTTAGACTTCTCTGATTATGTTGATCGTGCATGAACTCTTTGAGGCGTTCGGAAACCCAGCCGCATGCACATGGAGCTGCTTTCAAATCGCATTTACATGTTCCAATGTAAAAAATTGTTTCCAGAGATTTTAAATACTCTGTAAATTGTTGGGTGTTGTTTCTTCTCTTGATTTGCTCTTGATACTTGTCAAGCAATTTATTACATACACTTTTTTTCAGCATTATTTCCATACCAAGTTTTTCCCAAATTCCAATCAACTTATCTTGTACTTGAATAGTGAATGATTTATGGGAAAACTTTTTTTGTTCTGTTTTAGCACGTTCGCTTAAGTAAAAATAATATCTCAAGATATCCAGATGGGTTGGTAAATTAAGATCAGTTAAATCAGTAGACACACCAAAAACAGTAACATCATGCATGGGTATATGACTCATTGGGTTTTCGATAGTTGTTGAAGTAGTTGCTTCATCTTGCGGTGTAGAGGATGGTGGATTAATTATAAACTTTTTGAGGTAATAACAATGACATGGTAATTATAAAGTAAGACGTGTAGCGTTTCGGTTGTTAAATAGAACTCATCTCTGGATGCCCAGAGCTCCTTTATTTATAGCATTCCTTATCCTAATTTATGTATGCCAATAACTTCAAATCTTAACACTAATCTACTGTACATACCCACAGTATGTTCACATATCTTAAGCATAAGTGTTTTCAAGAGCAGACCCAATTGTCTATTGTTAGTTTAAGATGATCACTTAAATTAATTTTTTTCATTTACATATGTATGTTCTGACTAAATAAATTTCTTAAGAGAAAAAATAGATATTATTATAAATAAATAAATAAAAATAAAGAAAAAACTTAGCAATTTATTCATGTAAATCACCAAAAATGGTGATTTTTTGAAAAGATTGTATGGGGAAACCCCAGGGGAGTTCCAGGGGGTGTGCCACTGGCATGGGTGGATCGGCCGTTCAAAGTTAGTGGGGGTCGGTCATACATTTGGACTCAATTGGAGCCCTCTAAATGGGTCAAAGTGTGATTTTTCAAAATTTGCCCCTACCCAAAAGTTCGACGCAAATTGGGGGACATCAGAATCCATTTCACAGGTATATTATTTTGATCCCTAGAATACGATTTTCATAGAGCAATAGGCGATTTTTTTGCCTCCATAAAAACGACCCGGCCTAGTATATATCTTATCAAACCTACATTAATTAAATAATTAGGTTACAATACAAATATGATTTTATTATACATATATTTCCAAAGATTTAAGGAATTCATCATGAAATAGTTTAATTTGTACGTACATATGTATGTATGTATATAAATTATATGCAGAGTCGGTTGCGCATTGTAAATATGCGAATCTTAACATCGGAAATAGCATAAGCTCTTTGATTTAACACTTAAAATGCTCAATTCTGCTATTTTCGTGCCCCTGATGTTAAGTGGTGAAACACGCTAATAATTTTCTGTGGTGGAACGCACTCATCCAAAACAGTAAATATCCCAGAATTGAAATATCCCTAAATTTTTGATATCGTGAACCTTTTCTATAAATATAAGTTCTCTGCTCATATACATACATATAATTATGTGCGCATGTAAACAAATATGACAGACTATACGCATAATGTTTGTAAATTTGTCTACATGCAACATATGTATGCAAATATCTACACTCAATGCTTAATGAGAAATCTCCATTCACACGGTCAGCCAATGGCGTAGCTCACTTTTTGTCAAAGAGTCAATGTGGCGACAATGCGTCACAACATTGTATTGTTGGTAGAAAATCAGAGCTGTGCGGAAAAAATAAACGAACGGCCACCGATTGTCACCGCTTCCCTTGCCGCTGTACAGCTTCGCCGACAAACCAGCGTAAATATGTACACATATGTATGAGCATGCATACATATCGACGCTGATTTTTGCAAGCCGGGTAAAAATATTTTTTACATTCCTTGACAAATACAGTCAATCCCGGTTATGTGCCACTATCAAAGATACAGATTTTTGTGGTTTGTTAAAAATAAAAATATAATATGGCCCATAAGCGAATGCGGATACTTAAGCAAGTGGTACTTAAAAGAATAATTTCTATGTATTTCAAAAAACAAACCGTGAGGTGCAGCAAGATATGGGCAGTTAAGAGGGATGATTTTCATTTAAGCGGAAT
>NW_017537672.1:17181-20108 GCF_001853355.1 Bactrocera latifrons
TTTTTTTTTTTTTTTTTTTTTTTCGTAAAGACTGCGCCAGTTAGCCAGTTATAATATTGATAAATCAAACACGAATTTTATATTATTTTCAATATATTATATTTATGTATTGAATTTACAAAAATTGGTTGGCACCGTTCAAAATATAAGTCCATCTGCTTTCAAGAACGAAATAAGRACRAGAAAGTAAGAATATGAGGATATGAGAATATSAGTAATGAATAAGWACAAAAGTAATGTCAAAAAATAATAGGGTGAATAGTACAATCTCGCGCGCATTTAAGGGATGTTGCACTGTGGGTAACAATTGTAGAATATTGTATTTCTTCATACCTTTTTACATAGCGACATTGTGCTGCCAGAGCTTTGATGACATAAATACAAGTACTTTTCTTCCCATTCCACAATAAATGAATTAATTTTTCTTTTTAAATTTTGGACACTGCTTTCACACCCTGATAACTTTTCTGCACAAGAATTTTGGGGCATTTAAATTAAAACAAACAACATTTATTACGATTGCAAATTATTATATAATATATTGGACTTAGTATAAGGCGAAACTACTTAAATCCTTTTTTATGATTTTATGGTATATWAAAACAACTAACTTTTGATCTTTCAATACTTAATAGGGTGAATTAAGCCTGTTAGTTCTCAATTAATAAAAGGTCAATTTGCACATACATATGTACATTTGTATGTATATACTTATGTGCTTTGATATAAAATACATATATAGAAAATATCTATAAAGTATGTGAAAATCGTTTGCGCATTGTAAATATTACATTTCTRAACACTGAAATTAGCATAAYTTTTCTCATTTAACACTGAAATTCTRCTATTTTCGTGCCCCTGACATCAATGTGGTGAAACACGTTTTAAAATTTTCTGTGATGAAACACTCTCATTCACAACAGTACCCCTTCGCAAAATTAAATATATATATATGATAATAGCCACACCGTGAACGTACCCTATAATATACGTACGTTCTCTGACAAGACTACACCCAAAATTTCGGTTTAAGTTATGACAAAGCGAATCCCAGTACGTCGCTATCTTGTGGCGTAATTTTTTTGAGTTCAGAGGAAGAAACATAGAACAGCACATAAGTATTGGCGCTGCAACCATTTTGTGTGTTTTCGGCTATTTTAAAAGCAGCTAATACGTTATTTAGTGTAAATATATTTCCCCTTGTTAAATCCATTCATTAACTACCACATACACCAATTTTTTTATAATAATTCATTTTTTATTTACATTCATAAAAAAATGAGCAATCTCTACGACACAAAAGTATTGGCAGTAAATTATAAAGAAAAAAACATTATGCAACAACAGCTTCCAGACGAATTGGCATGGAATATACTGGTTTTTGCATTGTTTGCTGCGTTAAAAACCTTGAAAGGAACTTGCTTAAAAGTTGTAACAATGGGCGTGGCACCGCCAAATTTGCGAAAAACTCTCGGAAAATTCTGGATAGATTTTTATCCAAATTTGGTGGTTTACTTCATTGTAATATAGTGTAAAAATAGGAAGAATCGAAGTTCAACCACGCTGACTTTCCATTTACCATAACACAATTTTAAATTTCATTTCATTATTACACAACTTAATATATTAATAAGGCTTCCATAAATTTATTGGTGTAAACCGCGAATAGTGCCTTGAAGATATGATATGCCATCAGTGTCTAAGGATGATTTTATAGGAAAAATATCGGGCAATTGAGAATGTTTCTGTTCGTATAAATCTGGCGCCATAACAGGGTAAAATCGGATTATTGATGATAAAGTCATATATTATTTTATATATGTATATAACCTCAACAAAATTGCATTTTTAATATCTACTTACAAATGTAGAAACATAAATRAACTGACACAAAATACAAGATTTTTTTTATTATGATAGTATAAAGNTCTAAACAACCGAGATAATCGGAATTCAATAAGTTGTATTTACTACTGTGATGAAATTGAAAGGTGAGTTTTGTTCATTTCAACTTCTTCTAAGTAACCCCTTCCCGCTGCAATACACTTATACCAACGAATTTTCCAGTCATCATAGAACTTGGAAAAATCCTCCGTCGTGATGGCCAACAGAGCATTCTTCGACTCAGCTTTTATATCCTCAATTGAATCAAAACGGTGTCCTCGGAGTGACCAAGTTAATTTGCTGAATAGCCAGAAGTTACACAGAAGTAAATCAGGCGAATGCGGTGGTTGCGGCGCGATATTAGTTGAAAATGTATCGAAATGATGACGAATTATTAATGCAGTATGAGACTTTCGCACTTCTTTGTTCAATAAATTCAGACATAGTGAAAATCGAAAAATTCACGTTTAGGGCCTTCACAAAACGACGCGTATCTCAAATACTAATGAATATTTTTACGTGAAATTTAGCATAGATATCACTGACAGTATCTGGCTAAATGAGCACCTGACCCCCTCCTAAAATAATATCACTACACCCCACACATACACACCATACTCCACACATCATCCTTTCATCCCACACTACACACACCACACTCAACGCATCATCTTTTCCTCSCACACTACACACAACAACTCAACGCATCATTATCTACAATACACCTTTCCACCAACAGCACCACACACGAGGACACCAAACACAATCAACAAAAGGGACTTTCGGACGGCGCCCAACGCTCTTATACGTACCAGCCAGTCTAGCATTCTCCCGCATCATCCCGCTTTTAAATCGTTTGCAACAAGTCGTCGCCGAAACAACGGGTAAGTGCCGCGAGGTCCCTGTTTTTTATAACTAACTGAATAGTATCTTTCAATTTGATCAGATACATATAACTCTCACACTGACCGTAGTGGCAGTTAGCATAAAGTTTATTAGAGTAACGAAAATAATTATTTTCGTAACTATAATTATGTGTAATA
>NW_017537672.1:20344-39711 GCF_001853355.1 Bactrocera latifrons
AAAACCTATCCCAAAAACAAAAACAAAAAAAATTTCAAGTATTGACTTGCACAATTTTCCAGCAATACCCCTTATACTTAATCAAGTATAAGCAGGATTGCTTAAAATAAGCTACGGCAATCGTAAGCAAAAAAAATAAAATAAAATAAAAGCATATGTATGTTAAAATCACATCTTTATATTATGAGTACATACATACATATATGTAACATATAACATTTTTATATTACACACAGGGAGCATAACTTGCTCATTTATTATTTTAACCAAGTTAATACGTATGTTTAATCGATTTTCAGTTCTGTATATTTAAAAATATATACATACATACATACATCTAAAAGAAGAATATCTTACTTTCTTTTCGCGGTCTTTTCTCACTGCGAACATATATACATACATATGTACATATGTATATGAGGCGCAGTTATCAAATTATATACTTAGTAACAAGAGGATTTGCGAAAATTACCTGCGGTCGGTCAATTCTCTTTTCGTGGTTTCTTCGTCCCGCGAACAAGCATACATACGTATATATATATGCAAATGCGGGCGCATACAAATATACTCGTATAACATATATACTGAAAAAATCATATATAGCAATAAAAATAATATATAACGTTTTATAATAWACTAAAATATTTGTACATAAGTGTAGTGTCACATATGTAAATACGCTCACTGCTTCAAAGCCCACACTGGCATATATTCCGCGATACCCCTTGGTTTTTGGCTAACAAAAACAAGCAGGATTGCGTATAAAATATATTCGAAGTCCGCATTGGCATATATCCCGCAATACCCCTTGATTTTTGATCAACAAAAACAAGCAGGATTGTGTAAAAACCCAAAGCGTAATACATATATACATACATGCATATCTACAAAGTGCAGTGATCTCTAAAACGAGCGCTCATTAGCACATAATAAATAAAATATCCACCTATAGGTATACCCATATATAAAAGAAATATATACATACAATATAAAATACATAAAATATTTCCGGTCATTAAAAAATAATTAAATCAAATTGAAGCGATTAATTATTTATTTCTTTTCAAAACTCTTATTAACTTAAAAGAGTTCGCGATTGCGCATATTATCATACATATACATACGTAAAGCGTTATCTTTATCAATTTCGTTCAAAACTCTTATTTACCTAAAAGAGTTCTCNTATTGGCTGATATATAGTATGTGTTATAAAAGCTAAGGAAAGAACTGACTCGATTCAACACATTTTTGATATACTATTAGAAGGAAGGGACTCCCTCAAAGTTTTAATTATATATCTGACACATTGACCAATATTTTCTGTCAAAAGTTAACTATAGGTACTGGGGTCCGTATATTTGGTACTTAGGGGCTTGAAGAGTTTTCGTTCGACTTGGTCAATTTTTGGTCAAAAAGTGACATATTCAAAGGGACATTCAAGTGTTATACCGTTATATTAATTGCTTCTTGATTTGTATATCGAAACCCAAAGAATAGAAAGGAAATTWAARTTAAAATTCCTGATTTTACTGAATTTGGTTGAAATCGGTACAGTAGATCCTGSGATATGTGATTTCGTTATCATGATTAAAAGAGGGCATACCATCTCAGTGGTAAAACTTAATGTCTCTGGAGTTTTTGGTTATCGATTTACCGCGGTTATAGTAGTTTTTAACAGTACGTTATATGAAGAGTGAGCGAAGTATGGCAGTCACTCGGATTTCAACTCGTCGGATCATCCCGATCATTYACATATTAAAATCATCTCTAAATCTCATCCACATAATCAAGATTCTTTATATAGGGACATTTTTGTCAACATGTACAGTTAATAGTTAGTTAGAAAGTCCGAAAACATTATATAGGATATTAAAAGGCCGTGCCACGCCTTACAGTGTGTAAGATGTAAATAATTTTATTACATTATTTGTCGCAACGAATAAATGCAGGATTRTAAGTACACAATCAGAAACTTAACGACTACGATTTAACGGTACAACATRAGACCAGAAGGGCGCGTCGCATGCTCTATTCCTATGGCTATGTTTTCTTCACCATTCATCGAATGTAATTGCAAAAGCAAATTTATTATCAGGTATTTCCGAGCTATGGTTCGGAAGTTCTGTATGTATTCGCAGCAAACTCGTATTAGTCGCTTTGCTGTGGCTAAGTATAGTAACTACTAACTATATAATATTCTTATTGAACTTTTCAATACAAATATAAATCAAGCCTAAAACTTTATTGGCCGTGAAAAAACCACGTGGAAATGTCTTGAAGGATAAAAACAATTTCTGGTATTCAGCACTGCGCAACGCCGACCAGTTTCTTTATCATATTTGTCATTGTTATTGTTAGATTAAATTAGTAGGAACTTGGCATTCTCATCGAAAACTGGGAGGAATGGTGGGCATGAAGGCAGCATTTCTTACTACTTTAATGGCTGCGAAAGACGTAATTTTGAAGCACAAGTTATATTTTTGAATGTTATGAAAAAAACAAACGGATTTTAAAATCGGGGTGTCATCTGAAATATAACTAATAAGTGGATCAGGTGGTGTTTGCTGGTAAAACGACTTTACCGTTCAAACAACACATCCCAACGAACTATAAAGCACTACAATGTAAACAAACTGTGTTCATTGCATCGATCACTACATCTTTAACCAAGCGTAAATGTGAAAAGTTCGCTAAGATCGGCTTTAAATATCCTCTCTGATGATTTCTGTAATCGTCATCCTTGTTTTAATTGAATGCCGCGAACGTTAAATCAATTTTTTTATTCTGATTTGTAATGAAGATACTCTGTAACGAATTTTCTTTCTTCACTTTCAAAAATATCAATAAGGAATAGAAAGATTTCTCGTAGTGACAATCAAATGAAATATCATCATTCGTGACCCTATTACTGACCTCAGAAAGTTTGTTATGTTAAATTACATACTTCAATAGGCTTAATTATATACTCTTGCGGTCAATAAAAACGTATCACCAATAATAATTGAAATAAGATCACGTGAACAATTTGTTTATAAAGCTAGAACTTTAGGGATAACATTTATTTGTTTGCCAACATAGTATAGATTAGTTATCCACGAAATTTTTTTCGATAATGGTTTTTAAAAGGAATACCCATTTAGTTGAAAACATTAATAGAAATGAACAATGCATGATACTCATGATATTCGAATGATAAGTTCTTTTATCTTCTTGACAGCAACGCACGCCTCTGCATGCTGTAACTCGAGTAAAAATTGAGATATCTCGATCTTAGTAAAAAAAAAAAAACAATTGCTTGTTCGTAGATGGGCGTAATCCACTCCTGCCACGCAGAGACATCGCCAATAACCAAAAACATATATAGTGTCATAACCAAACTCTAAATTAAGAGATATATAAGCTGAAATTTAGTACAGAGGATCATACTAGAGAAAGGCACCGGTGGGCAAAATCAAATTTTTTGAAAAAGAGGGCGTGGCGCCACCCTCGAACAAGTTTAATGTACATTCTTAAGCCACATTGTGAAAATAGATGAAATCCGACAACAACCATAGTTAATCACTTTATACTATATATATGCCACTTCTTCATTATATTTATTGTCCAGGTGGACCTTTTTATTTTTCACACCTTTACGATTAATTGTTATTTCTGCCTTTAAGCATAACCCTTCACCAAGAACCACTTCGATATCTATACACTTGGATGAAACCAAATATACGTTTGACCGTCTATTTGTATGTCGTGCTCAATTTTTTTTTATTTTCATTCGTCTTGCTACCAAATCAAATTAAAGTTATATTACATGCACTCCGTTTTGGTATATTTAAATTTAATGTTAATTTAAAGTTAACAACAGCGCGCCAGTCGTTTCTTCTTTTCGCTACATGGTGGCAATTGGATAATCCAAGCAAAGCCAAGTCCTTCTCCACCTAGTCCTTCCAACGGAGTGCAGGTCTTCCTCTGCTTCCCCCGGCGGATACAGCGTCAAATACTTTCAGAACTGAAGTGTTTTTGTTCATTCGGATGACCTGACCTATGAACTATGTCATGGTCCTCGTATGTCTCATACAGCTCATAGATCCATCGAATGCGATTCGCAGTAGCGCAGTCGAAAACTCGCAACGTCGACTCATCAGATGTTGTCATCGCCCATGCTTCTGCTCCATATAGCAGAGTTTGGTTTTTGTTCGTTGGGAGAGAACTTTAATTCTCAATTATCTACTTAGTCCGAAGTAGCACCTGTTGGTAAGAGGCTGACGTTGTTGGTTTTGTTGCTGATTCCAAGATCAACGAAATTATTAACAACTTCGCAGTTATGACTGTCAACAGAGAGTTGGGTGCCTAGTCGAGAGTACGACGACCGGTTGTTTGATGAGAGGAGATATTTCGTCTTGCCCTCGTTCATTGCCAGACCCGTTTGTTTTGCTTCCTCCTCCAGTCYGGAGAAAGCAGAACTAACGGTGCGATTGTTAAGGCCAATGATATCAATATCATCGGTATACATCAGCAGCCGTGCACCTTTATAGAATATTGTACCTCCTCGGTTTAGTCCTGTAGTTCGAATTATTTTCTCCAGAAGTAGATTGAGGAAGAAGAAGAGATTTGGCTTTTCTGAAACTTCCGATAGGTATTTCCCTATTCTGATGGAGCTTCTGGTGTTGTTCAATGTCAGTTTACAAAGCCGTATTAGTTTTGCGGGGATACCAAATTCAGACATCGCAGCATAAAGGCAGCTCCTTTTCATGCTGTCGAAAGCAGCTTTGAAATCGACGAAGAAGAGGTGTGTGTCAATTATTTTTTCACGGATTTTCCCAAGATTTGGCGTGTGGTGTATATTGGAACAGTTGTCTATTTACCATGTYTAAAGCCACACTGATAAGGTCCAATCAGTTTGTTGATGGTGGGCTTTAATCTTTCACACAATACGCTCGATAAAACCTTATATGCGATGTTGAGGAAGCGTATCCCACGATAGTTGGCGCAGATTGTAGGGTSTCCCGTTATGTGGATTGGGTAAAGTACACTTAAATTCCAATCGTTGGGCATGCTTTCATACAACAGTATTTTACAAAGAAGCTGATGCATGCTCCTTACCAGTTCTTCGCCGCCGTGTATCAATAGCTCGGCCAGCAATTAATCGGCCCCCGCCGCTTTGTTKTTCCTCAGGCGGGTAACTGCTATTCGAACTTCTTCATGGTCGGGCAATGGAACTCTGCTCCATTGTCATCGATTGCAAATGCGTCTTGCTTCTCTCTTCAACTCAAGGTATATATCAGACCACGTACGTGTTATGGTCGATCGTAACGTTGTGAGGTGGACAGCCTGTTTTCTCTCCAGAGGCGGGTGCGAATTTTGACTGCAACAAGGTAGTGGTCCGAGTGGATGTCAGGACGGAGAGCACGCCATCTAAAACACTGGAGACGTGTCTTCCGTCTGTCACAACATGATCGACCTGGTTGGTGGTTTTTCGATCCGGAGACAACGATGTGGCTTGATAAATTTTCTTAAGCTAGACTTGCTTTGACTTGCGTCACATATCTGATGCTGACCCCATTCACACGGACAATCGGTGGACGAACCAGTGACAATCTGCTCTTAAGCAGCATTGTCACCGTTTTTTCCGTCGATATGTCCACCCCCACACCTACACCCCAAGTATTCACGATCTGTAAGAGATCTCCTCTCGCCCGCTCTAACTCAGACCGCGAGCGACCTTCGACCATAAGAAGATCGTCCGCATACGCGCAACACTTACAGAGTGGCTCGAGCTGCCCAAGCAGAGTGTCCATCATAAGGTTCCAAATATATGGACCAAAGATTGAACCCTGCGGGCAGCCAAGAACCACTCCAATCTCCACATGCCGACAAGAGAGGCCTTTCTGTCCGAAAAATAACTCCGCCAAAGAGTAACTTCCGGACAGCCAAGCTCCTCCAGCCGTTGTACCTCTCGATCCCAGCTTAGGTAGTCAAACGTCACCTTGAAGTGAACAAATATGCCAAGGACATACTTATTGACATTCTCCCTAACGACATCCTGAACATAAAACCAAGCATCCTCTATACTGCGTCCTTTCCGGAACCAAAACTGCCTATCCGACCACATACCCCCCGTTAGCTCCTGAAGCCGTTCCACCATGACTCTTTCCAGTACTTTTCCAAGTACTGGAAGGAGACTGATGCCTCGGTAAGATCGAGGATCGCTCCTAATCTTATCGCGGGACTTCAGGAGAGGAACAACCCTAGCACTTTTCCACTCACGTCGAAAGTATCCCTCCCAAACGCACTTATTATAAATGGCCTCCAAGTATTCCGGAATGAACTTCCACAACTTTTACACCGTCGGGCGCGTTGAAACCTTCGTCTCAATCGTCTGACAGTCCTCCTCTTCAAGGGTAGCTCACGCGTCCACCATTTAATTTTGCTAACTCTAGAACTTTCACACCTACCAAAAACCCTATCATTCACCCCTCAAACTACTTCGCAGAGACGAGCAATTTGCTCGTCCACCCCCAACTCCTCAAAAACTCTATGCGGTATTCCCAACACCGCATCCCTAACGGAGAGTCCATATTGGTTCCAGTCAGCACCAGAGGTACGCCATTGCCGCAATGGACTCTCATAAGGCAAGGGAGAGGATCGAGGGGTAATCATAATTTGAATCAAATTATGATCACTCAATCCCCACCCTCCCTTAACAACCCATCTAACACTGAAAGCCCTACTTGCTGCCTCATTCATAAGCGTCACGTCAATGTCGCTCACGCCCCCAGGCMCATCGAACGTATACCACTCGCTCGGCTCATTCAAAATGTGGAGGCCATTAGCCACCACCCATTCTCTTAATGCCTCACCTCGACTGTAGCTTTGGTATCCAGACGAATGCCGGGATACCTTGCTAAACCACATCGAGGACGAGCCCTAGTGTAAATGGGCTACTACTCGCAAGTAGTAGTAGCTTATCCATGTAGCCCAGGTAGGGCTCTAGGGGCTCGCTATATTTACAATATAAACTAGCGACAATCATCCTACCGAACTCCCCTTCTACAGCTACACATATAAACAGTTGTGAAGAATCCACAACTACACAATCGTAKCGTGGATTATTCACAACTATTGCGGCGTTAGCTCTAAGGTCAGTGAAGACCTTCGGGAGACCCCGAACCACACCATTGGTGGCGTAGGGCTCCTGGAGTAGAGCAATACCGCACCCACCCTCAACCATACAACCCCCCAACTCACACATCACGGCATAGGAGCCCTGACAGTTAAGTTGGATGATCCCACNATTTTACAAAGAAGCTGATGCATGCTCCTTACCAGTTCTTCGCCGCCGTGTATCAATAGCTCGGCCAGCAATTAATCGGCCCCCGCCGCTTTGTTGTTCCTCAGGCAGCAGTAACTGCTATTCGAACTTCTTCATGGTTGGGCAATGGAACTTCTGCTCCATCATCATCCATTGGGGAATCGGGTTCGCCTTCTCCTGGCGTTGTGCGTTCACGTAAAGAACGTACCCAAAAAAAAAAACAACAAGCTTCAGATGAGAGACCCCCCATTTGATGACGACTATGGCAAGCGAAATAAGGACTGTGCCACAATCAAAGATACAGATGTTTGTGGTTTGCAAAAATAAAAATATAGTATGGCACATTAGCGGGTGCGGATACATAAGCGAGTGGTACATAAAACAATAATTTCCATGTATTTCAAAAAACAACAGTGAGATATGGGCAGTTAAGAGGAATGATTTTCATTTAAGCGGAATACTACTTAACCGGGATTCACCGTACACATAAATCAGAGGAATATTGAATATTTTCTTTGGCAGATTTCTTGACTTGAATATCGACAAATAAACTATGTTGTCAATTTTATTCTATACTTGTCGCTTTTTCCTTCTCATACAAATATGAGAAGTTGTTCAATTTATGATTTTTAGCTTTTGCCAATGTCGAGAAAAGACGCTTGTTGGTATGCTCGAGGAGATGTAATAGTATTTGTTTTTATGAATGAAACAAGTTTGCCTGTTGAAAGTGCGCTTGCGTTCATGAATGAAAATATTGTTGTTGTGTGTTTTTCTACAAATTTGGGCATCGAATTGGCTGTCACATTGACTTGTGACGCTGCTGATGCTATTTGAAACCCTTGTTGTTTTTGTAGAACAATATTCGTAGTTTTTGCGGGTGACATATCTACATGTGAACACATATAAGTATGTATGTTCTGTATGCATTATTTGTGTGGGAATGTCATGTGCACATATTTACATGTGTACTCATTTGTATGTTGGTTTGTGCATACATTATTTGTTCGGCAATGTCGTACACATATGCATGTATTTACATATAGAGCAGTGCAAGCACACTTTTTACTGATAAATGATAATATTACGATTTGAATTTGAATTGTACTTACATATGTATGTAATTATGCGCTGATATATAGATGCAAGTTAACGATAGCCTCCGCATAGAAATCTTACCATAACTGTAAATAAAATTGAATCTTTGCATTTGGCAATTACATTTTAAAATCCTAATTAACGTTTTTGATTATTTAAGAATTCAATATGCTTTTTCCCTTCTCAATCCAATAATCCATTATGATCAAGACAATATCGCTCGCCCTCACAAGAAGGCATAACAATAACAATCGTAAAGAAAACAGAACGCTTAACGTTCTGCTGGAATTTGCTGTCACAGCTACTATTGTAATTAACACCTTGTTCTGGATTCAATCAAGCTGATGCTTACACTTCAGCTTTAGCTTTAACTTTAAATAAATAACTGAAAAATGTATATATATTAGTAAATCAGAAATAAAGATTGATTTGTATCTGGCAATCCACACGAACCATACGTGTTTTATTTTATCCGCGCGTTCGCGGATGTAAACTATATATTTTTTTATAATTCCCTCGTCGCGGGAATTAATTTGCATTTAAAATTAAATGATATAATATATTATTGTAATATATTAAGTTTTTATGATATTATGATAGTATATCATATACATATACATATGTTCTATATCATATTTACAAACATATTCATATATGAAATTATAATATATTCTCAAACATAACAAATATTTAATAAATAACTCTTAATTGCACATTAACTACAAATATTGTTTTGAAAATAGCATAATTTAATTAGAATGTTATGAATTATGCATATATTCATAGAAATACGCAAAATGATAATCATATCAATTAATATGTTTGCATGTAAACATATAAAATTATATACAAAAGGCAAACATACACATGTCTGTAATAGCTCTGCTCTGTTCACGCGTCACTGTTAAAGTTTCTTCTTCTTAGCTAGCTGTGGTGAAACGCACTCATCGCATTTTGTTAGCTTCTGACAGTTTACACGCCTGTCCGTTGTTGGACCTTCTCTATAAACATACGTTCTCTGAGATATCTATCATCATCATTACAGGTTAAATTTGAGAATTTTCTCATAGCTTCGCAATATACATATTGCATGAAGCTTCACTATTTATGAATTCAGGAATAAGCAGGTATTAGTGTTTCGTTATTCCAGTGTTCATTAAAAGCGATAAAACCTTGTTAATATCTGAATCGGATGACTTCAGAGTCGGCGGAAAGTCGGGTGAGTTCAAAACAGAAGCTGCAGACCCATCATATTTTTCTATCAGGGTTATAATTGTTTCAATAGTATTCAGCTGATAAAAAATTAGAACTTAGCTTATTTCCCGAGTCTACGGACATACTGGTGAGTCACTGCAGACGAAACAAGCTGATGCTGATCCTGGGATGTGATGCGAACGCTCATCATATGGAAGGGGCAGTACGGACTGCTGCACACGAGGTGAGTCGCGATTATAGCCGAGTTAACAACAGCGCCCCAGTCGCTTCTTCTTTTCGCTACGCGGCGCAAATTGGATATTCCAAGCGTAGCCAGGTCCTTCTCCACCTGGTCCTTCCAACGGAGTGGAGGTCTTCCTCTGCTTCTCCCGGAGGGTGCAGCGTCGAATACTTTCAGAGCTGGAGTGTTTTCGTCCATCCGGACAACATGACCTAGCCAGCGTAGCCGCTGTCTTTTAATTCGCTGAAATATGTCAATGTAGTCATATATCTCATATAGCTCATAGTTCCATCGAATGCGATATTCGCCGTGGCCAACGCGCAAAAGAACATAAATCTTTCGCAGAACTTTTCTCTCGAAAACTCGCAACGTCGTCTCATCAGTAGTTGTCATCGTCCAAGCCTCTGCACCATATAGCAGGACGGGTATTATGAGTGACTTATAGAGTTTGGTTTTTGTTCGTCGAGAGAGGGCTTTGCTTCTCAATTGAATACTCAGTCCAAAGTAGCACCTGTTGGCAAGAATTATCCTTCGTTGGACTTCCAGGCTAATTGTTAGTGGCGTTTACTTTGGCTCCAAGATGGACGAAATTATCTAGGACTTCAAGATTTGACTGTCAACAGTGAGGTTGTTTGATGACAAGAGATATTTCGTCCTGCCCTCGTTCAATACCAGACCCATTTGTTTTGCTTCCTTGTCCAGTCTGGAGAAGGCAGAACTAACTACACGGGTGTTGAGGCCGATGATATCAATATACTGGGCATACGCTAAAAGCTGTACACTCTTATAAAAGATTGTACGTGCTCGATTAAGTTCTGCAGCTCGAACTATTTTCTCCAGAAGCATTTTGAAGAAGTCGCACGATAGGGAGTCACCACGTTTGGTATCGAACGGATCAGAGAGGTCATTCCCAATTCTGACGGAGATTTTTGTGTTGCTCAACGTCAGTTTACACAGCCGTACCAGTTTTGCAGGGATACCAAATTCAGACATCGCGGCATTAAAGCAGTTTCTTTTCGTGCTGTCGAAAGCAGCTTTAATTCGACGAAGAGGTGGCGTGTGTCGATTCTCCTTCCACGCGTCTTTTTCAAGATTTGGCGCATGGTAAATATCTGGTTGGTTGTTGATTTGCCAGGCCTAAAACCACACCAATCAGTTTGTTGACAGTGGGCTTTAATCCTTCACATAATACGCTCGATATAACCTTATATGCGATATTGAGGAGGCTTATCCAACGGTAGTTGGCGCAGATTGTGGGGTCTCCTTTTTTGAGGATTGGGCGTAGCACACTTCAATTCCAATCGTTGGACATGCTTTCGTCCGACCATATTTTACAAAAAAGCTGATGCATGCTCCTTATCAGTTCTTCGCCGCCGTGTTTGAATAGCTCGGCCGGCAATCCATCGGCCAACGCCGATTTTTTGTTCTTCAGGCGGGTAATTGCTATTCGAACCTCTTCCTGGTCGGGCAATGGAACGTCTGCTCCATCGTCATCGATTGGGGAATCGGGTTCGACTTCTCCTGGCGTTGTGCGTTCACTGTCATTCAGCAGGCTGGAGAAGTGTTCCCTCCGTAATTTAAGTACGCTCTAGGTATCGTTGACTAGATCACCTTTGGGGGTTCTACAAGAGTATGTTCCGGTTTTGAAACCTTCTGCAAGCCGCCGTAGAATTTTCGAGCATTATCCCTGTCGGCCAGCTTATCAAGCTCTTCGTACTCACGAATTTCGGCCTCTTTTTTTTCTGTATGCAAATGCGTTTCGCCTCTCTCTTTAACTCTCGGTATCTATCCCATCCCGCACGTGTTGTGGTCGATCGTAACGTTGCGAGATACGCAGCCTATTTTCTCTCCTCTGCGACACGGCACTCCTCGTCGTACCAGCTGTTCTTTTGTACCTTCCGAAAACCAATGGTTTCGGTTTCAGGTGTACGTAAGGAGTTTGAAATGCCGTCCCACASTTCCCTTATACCGAGTTGTTGACGAGTGCTCTCAGAGNGGAGGGCGGACATCAACTTGTCCGTACCCTCAAGGACGACATTGGTGCTACCGTCAGAGGTCACCTTCCAGGGACGACTGACCATCCTTACGTCCGACCTCTGGGACGCCGGGCTGAAATCCTGGAGGTTCAGCCGAAGTAGCTCCTCCATGAATTCTTCATGGGGAATCTCCGTATAGACCCCCTGGACTACAACCCTACGACGGTCAGAGACGTCCAACCCCACCTCCCCAAATTTGCTGTTATTCGCCACTCTCTCTCTTTCTCAAGAGCAGAGGGAGTGCGAATAACCGCCCCACCACCCTTGACTGTTCTGACTTCGTGGACCCTCACACAAAGTGAGGGACCCACTTCCTTGACCACTTTATCAATAACTTCTTTAGAGGAAGTTGCGGGCCCCTTACTCCTGACCACGACCGACCAGGTTTCAACAGGCTTCGGCGTCACCGAGGCGATTGCTTCCAGCACAGGTGCTGGAGGTGCAGGCATCGGAGCCGACGGAGCCGGCATTGACCTGCTCGGCGTCGGGGAGTGTTTCCCACAACCTCCCCTAAGGGCATCAACTTGACCGCGAAGATGRGCATTCTCGGTAATGACCGTCATCAGGAGCGCCTCGTATTTTGAGGCAAGCTCCAACAGCCCCTTCGCAGTCCCTACTTCGAAGTTCTTGGCCTCAAAAACCAGCTCATTTAGCTCCCCCGTTATCCTCTTGGCAGCCGCAACATGACTGACTGCCCCACCCCCCACAACAACCGCTCCCCGCGAAATGTCTCGATTCGACTCGCCCCCTTTCTTGCCGCCTAGAACGGTTGGCAAGGTGACGACCTCGTACGTTGAACCGCTTTTCCATCGGTGGCCACACTGGCACTCCCACCACAACTCTCGTTCCCTCCTTTATTTCTGCCCTCTAGACGTGGCGACCCCAAACACGCCTTACTACGTGATGGAGACCTTACCGCTCCCGTCGTCTCCCCTTCACCAGCCGACGTGGAGTCATCCACGACTGTGGAAGCGGCGGAATCTCCGCTTCCAGCGAGGGTCTTCGTCCTCCTCTTCCGTCCAGGAGGCATCCCGCTTCCAGCCGTTCAGTCGAGCTGATCCGCTGGCGTACCACTAGCGCAGAAGGCTCTTGGCCAGAAAGATTCTGGAGCAGCTGCTCTCCAGGTGCGTGCGTCTGAACGCGCTGAAAAAGTGCGACCCACGCGAAGACCCGCTCAATAAAAGCGACCTCCCAAACGGTCGATTATGGCGTGCTCGCAGTGGCACAGCCCACAACCCCAACCAACGGTCGGATTAAGGCCACTCAATTGGCCGCCGGACGGACAATGTCCCCGTAACGGTCCGGAGCCGACCGATGTGGCGCTGAACCGAATCGCACCGTGGGCTAAACGGTTCGCTTTTACGACCGTTGGTCCTCGCAAGAGTCGCAATCTTCAACGGTGGACAGACGTTTGCACCCTTTGGGCAATCCTGTCCAGACTCCCCTGACAGTGAGCCAACTAAACACCAGATGCTCAGCACAGAACAACTGGCAGGCAGTCCAGTCAGCAAGAGTGCAACCAACACGGAGCTGCACTGGAACGTGGATGACCACGTTGTCCGTATAATGATAAGTAATATTCAAATTCCTTACCGCTGTAAGCACACAAAAATGCACAAAATTGTGTACCCGCACAAAACCACTCGCGGTCACTACCCCACGAACGCACAAACAATTTCAACGGTCCGCTACGCACACGCGCCAGGCAATAACGGTGCCAGCTAAAACGCGTAAGCAAATAACCGCACAAAAGAAAATCACCGAAAATCACTTTGAAAATATCGCAACGATGCGCACGCACGTCTATCCGCGTCGACAGTCAACTAACGAATGACCGGATTCAGCAGGTATGCTTATGGTGCTGGAGGTTGGAAAGGACCTTAATCTTCATCTTACTGCCATGTGATAAGGTGCATAGAGGTTTTTAAACCGCTGCTTGCATGATGCCCGTTGATTGGTAGTCCGTAGTCAATAACCGATAAAATTAGAGATCTCACGACGTTGATTAGTATTGTAATATGAATGAATGAATGTCGCGAGCATAAGAACTTAATTATATTTAACCTTTCAAAAAGTTTTCTTTTTATATATAAATAATGTTTTTTGATGTTAAACTTAGAGTCGAAAATAAGTCCTAAAATTAATATTATTTACAGTAGGTATACTCATGTTCCTAAAAGTGATATTAATATTATTACAGTTTCTTTTGCGACAGATATGTAAGATGTTACATTTATCTAATGATAACTTAGTGCCAGATGTGAGAGACCAATTAGATATATTATTAAGTATTCCCATAAAAGTTAGCTTGACGTTATTCAAATCAAGATGTTTTGAAAATATCAGAATATCATCTGCATACTTACAATGGTCGACTTGGTAATTTCATAGTATCTGGCTGCTTTCGTTAAATACAATTATAAATATGTTATGACTACAGATAAAGGAGAACCTTGAGGAATCCCATTTTCTAGCGAAGAACAGTGAGAGAAACTAGTGTGAACTTTAAAGCTAAATTTACGATTTTGAGGAGATTGTATATTTTCGATCCTAATTTCCAATTTGCTATTTGTTTTAGAACTTTGTGAAGCTTTTTCAAAATCTGAGCTTAAGCAAGTAACGTGTCCCTTGTTGGAAATAACATTGGAGCAATGGTGCTCAAAGTGTAAAAGGGCGTCTATTGTACCTCGGTTTTTTCGGAAAGCCACATGGTTGTGAGTGATTAGTCTATTTTTCTCTGCGTACCACATCAATCGTTTAGAGATTATTTTCTCCAAGAATTTTCAAACGACGAAACGAAATAGGTCTATAGGTCGTAATTTGTGGTGGAGATTTCCCAGGTTTAGGTATTGGAATGATTTCAACTATTTTCCAACTTTGAGCGTATATACCGTCTGAAAGTATTTTATTGTAAAGATTAACTCTTCTATTTTTAACGTCTTGTGGGATGTTTCTTAACATGTCATAGGAAATATAATATTTCTTCCATGCAACAATGATCGTAAGGTTGTCCTTCTCTACTGCATCTAAAATATGTTGGAATGCTCGTCGATTATAATAAAGCATAAACGTAGCAATTACAGCCTGATCTAATGGTTGAATCAAGGAAGTTGTATTAGGTGGTAAAAATTTCACTTGAACATTTGGACATGAGCGAAAGCACTTTAAAATCAAGATATTGCTATTCCATATATATATGATAACTTCATGAACAAAGCATTCTTCAAACCATTCCGTAAATAGACCTGCTGCCAACCAGGCCAGGCAACCAGGTTTTTTCGTCTCAAAGCTCGTGGTCTTAATAAACGATTAAGTAAAAGAGGTTTTAAAATTTTGTCACCAGAAGCGCTGCTACACAAAAAAATTTTACTCGATCTTTCGCAACTTTAAAGCGATAGCAATTTTTTCGGATTTTGCTATAAAAGCTCTGGAAGGCATTTCTCTTCAGAACAAACCCCTTTTATCAGCATTGAAAATTTGGTCGGGTCATAGCCCCCATCTTCAATTACTTTAGCTAGTTCTGCTGGAAATGTTTTTGCTGCCTTTTTTCTACTGATGCGATTTTTCCTTTAATTTTTAAATTATGAAATGCGTTTATTTTAAGAAATCTTGTTAGCCATCCACCACTAGCATAAAATTCTTTTCTCTTATCTTGACGACTTGTTGACGGCTCCGATATCTGCAGTTTCTCATAATTCGTCGTGACTTCTACTTTATAATATTTGCATCTACAGGTATTCTCTTTTGCAATAAATCCACAATCCAAAACACTACATATTTTTCCATTTTTACTAACACTTCATCTCTAATGTATGACGATGGTTTGGAAGTGTTTTGATAAAATGATAACAGATTTCCGTATGTCATTCTCATTTTTCTTAATGGTTGTGATAGTAGCTTCGTTTATGCCAAAATCCATGCCCACAGATGTTGAACCTTTATCTCCTGACAGACAATTCAAGATAGAACGAACAATTGATAAAATATTGCGAGCTAATAAACCTTAAACACTTTAATGACGCAATATTTTATGTAAATATCATGTGAACAATAAATAAGGGGATTTCCCAGTTACTACTATGTATGTATGTTCATTTCAGCAATAGTGCCAAGTGTGGTAAAAATAAATATAATTACAATACAGTGATTTTAAACTATACACTGACCACCATATTCGGCATAAGTTTAGTTAGAAAAACGAAAATCTTTCTATGAAATATATGGAAGTTGGGGCCGTATCGACCCGATTTTATCTATTAACTAATATTATGCCAAGCAGTAAAGTAAAATCGGCCGGTTGTTCGAAAATCCGGATATTATTTAAATGCGGGTCAAGTTTTCGCCCAATTTCATCTTTGTTAGGCACAAATATACACTGTTATGAGCAATTAAAAGCAAAGTAATTTTCATTGAAGTAACTGAAATATTCCGATTCAACTCATTTTTGACATACTACATACCATTATGAGAGAAGGATTATCCCTTAATTTCAATTATACAATATACATACATACAGTTTGTCAAGTAATTCTTTGCAAAATGGAAAACATCATTGAAATAAACTTTCAAGTTTATTTTTCTTTAGAAAAAATGGATTTATTTCAGTTTTTTCTTTTAAATTATAATAAGAGAGATGTAGCTAATACAATTATGATTAAAAAAAAACATTTTTCAGCATAAAACATAATAAGAAAACAACAAAAACCAAAAGTGTGTAAATATTAGGCTGTCAATTAATTCTTTGCAAAATGTAAATATTGGTTAAACTTGTAAAGAAAACTTATAAATTATAACATTTATGGTTCTAATAGTGGGTGTGGCGTCCCTTGGCATCCAAGACTGCATTCAGGCGACGAGGCATGGAATGTATAAGACCATTTATGTCGTAATACTCCGGTATTTTCTTCCATAATACCAACTGTATTACATTCTCACCAACTCTTTTACCAGGCATTGTTTTAATACCGTATTACGAACACTTGTGCACTTGTTAAAACCAAAACCGTAATAAAACGAGACTTAAGAACATATTACAGACGCACGTCATGATTTTTCTGGAATTTGATTTACCGTTGCTTTGTTTTGTGTCTCACTTTAGCTGCTGTTTGCATTTTGCAAAGAATTTATTGACAGCCTAAGATTTGCATTATTTTTGCTTTTGTTGATTTCTTGTTATGTTTTATGCTGAAAAATGTTTTTTTTAATCCATATTGTATTAGCTACATCTCTCTTATTATAATTTAAAAGAAAAAACTGAAATAAATCCATTTTTTCTAAAGAAAAATAAACTTGAAAGTTTATTTCAATGAYGTTTTCCATTTTGCAAAGAATTACTTAACAAACTGTATATCACACGTTGACCGATATTTTTGATCCAAAGTCAAATATAGGTACTGGGATCTAAATATTCCGTACCTAGGGGCTTGAATAATTTTCATTGAATTTAAACAGTTTTTGGTCATAAGGTGGCACTCACTAAATACATTAATCGTGCAAAGTTTATTTCCATAATATTAATTGCTTCTTGAATTGTGTACCAATTTTCACACCGGCTCCCATAAGCTCTTTCATAGCATCTCGGTGGTAAAATTTAATGTCTCTGGTGTATCTAGTTATTGATTTATCGCGCTTTTAGTAGGTTTTAAAAGTACCGTTATATGGGGAGTGAGCGGGGTTAATCTCCGATTTCATTCATTTTAACACTGTCGGTAGAAGTTCTTATTGGTTGTTGTAGCTTAAGTGTTTAAGGAGATATGTACATAAAACTTGTTCGAGGGCGGGGATATCCCAACCTTTTCAAAACAATTTTACTGGCACCAGTGGCACCTTACTACTACGATCTTCTGTAAAAAATTACAGCTTTATAGATAAATTTAGTGCTTAGTTATAACACTTTATAAGTTTTCAGTATGTTTCAAGTTACAGCTTGCACGGACGCAAGTACCGTCAAACAGTCACGCGTATTTCAACTATTATCGTTTTCCAAATAACTTTGACACGTATACATAACCCTATATCTATCTCGCTTAGTTTTAGGTGATTCGCACAACTATTATGTGCACAAAATTATGATACTCTGTAGCAACTGGTTGCAAGAGTATAAAAAGCATCGCGAGACAGCTTTCAGAGTAAAATAGTGGCAATTTAGGCTTATAGGCTTTATAGGCTTTACCCGAGTAGAATATAACGGAGTATAATTGAAACATAAACAAGATATATGATGGCTTAACTAAAGTATGTAAGAGTGATAATGGTAGTGTAACTCTTATGGCAAATTCGTATAGAACTTTTGCCTTGCTTTGCGTTACACATTTGTTTTGACAGGAAAGTTCGATGCACGATTTCTAGGTTTTTCAAGAACCATTTTTATTCGAGAAAAGCAGTGAGAGCATAGCTTTTATTGTGGCATACCCTTTGTTTTCTGCTCTTCGTTGCTCAGAAGGTGCTCTTACTGTAATCTTAATGAAATACTATTTTCCGACCAAAATTTAATCTATGTACCCATCGTGACTGTCCTTAATGCCGTTGGAGGTTTATAAAATAGCTGTTTTTGACATCAAAAATACACTTCGCTTATTTATTTATTAAACTGTCGTTTTTTGGATATAAAAGTCGCCTGTAAATTTAGTGGAAATAATGGACGTATTTTTTGAGTTTGGGAATGGATCGCCTGGAAAAATCATATGAATTGCTTTAAATTGTTTTGTTTGTTTACATTTTTTCTCTTTGTAGTTTCTAAATCAGCTGATATAAATTTCCCTTTTGGCAAACAGATGTCACTGAATCAAAGTTGCGCAGGAAGATTTCGTGTGGATTAGATGCAAATCATCTCGAGATTAACAAGTCATTTTGATATGGCGAAATGTTTCTAAATACTGTAGATTAGTCAAATAACACTGGTAAAAAAAAATCCGCTTGTTTTTTGTGACATGAACAGAGCAAAGTGTTTATTATGTAAAAATTGCCACAAACGCAGAAAATAGAAAACAGATTTCTTCTATCACCTATAGTTTTATTTGCTATGAGGATTTTTGTTTAAAAAACACTGCTATAGATATATTGTTGTTATATTATTTTATTAAAGTGCTCATAAACGACACACAAGTGCGTTCGATCGGTATGTATGCGCATGCTCGTTTACTCTTGTATGGGTTTGTGCGCGTACCGATCCATGTTCGCGAAAATGTTTGATTTTTTACGATCGGTGTGCACACATGTGTATCGTTTTTTTTTTTGTGCCGGAGGGGGAATCTTACATAGATACTGCTACTTTGCTGTAGCAATATGCACGATTCGCACTGCCCGCTATAGGTACACCTCATTCGGGACCACGCACAGTCAGTATTATCTACTGTTCTTCTTGCGAAGCGGTACGCCTACGTACTACACCCTAACTCCGTCTCCTGTAGCTTTACTGAGGCCCTGAGGGACCGCCGTTAGGCATTTCATCTCAGGGCAAGCTTAGCCTGTAGGCTCACGTCATTAGAGCGATATT
>NW_017537672.1:40111-66456 GCF_001853355.1 Bactrocera latifrons
CCATGCTTGTATGTTACCGATTAAGCGGTATGTCCATCTCCCCTTGCTCGATGAATCCCAGCGCGTTTGCCATTCGTTTAAGCTGGCTCGTCTTTCTACTCTACGCTCTGCCACCGTTAGTTTTCGGCCTGCGCTTCTACTTTTATCATATATTCGCTTAAGTTCGAGAGCCATTATGTCTGGAGGCATAATTCGTGCTAGAACCCCGACAGCTTCATTAGACACCGTGCGAAATCCACTGACTATTCTGGTGGCGCTCAGCCTGAATACCGATTGTGCCACTCTAGCATATGTCTTATTTATTAATGCTGGTCCCCATACAGGCGCCGCATACATTACAATTGACTGGCTTACTTTGGCAAGAAGAGCTCTCCTGCTCTGTTGCGGCCCTCCTATGTTTGCCATTATTCTTGATAAGGCCATGTTTACACGCGCCGCTTTTTCACACGCTTTTCCAACATGCATTTTGAAGTTGAGCCTCGCATCAATTATTACACCAAGGTATTTCACAGCGGGTTGTGTTGTAATGTTGTTCCCGTCTATGTTAAGCGAAATGGTTTCCAGTTTTTTCCTGCTAGTTATAAGCACTGCTTCCGTTTTGTGTCCGGCAAGTTCGAGTTTTGCACTCGTTAGCCACTGCTTTATCTTCAGCACCGCATCGGTACAAATACTTTGTATTTGTTGGAGCTCCTTTGCTACTATTGTCACAGCAATATCATCTGGGGATCCAATTATTTGTACTTCTTTCGGCAGAGGGAGGCGCAATATTCCATCATAAAGCGTATTCCAAAGGAGTGGGCCTAACACAGATCCTTGTGGCACACCACCCGTTACCCTATACTTTTTTGGTCCTTCGTCCGTGTCGTAGAGCAGGATTCTATCGGCTAAATAGCTTTGGATGATGCGCAGCAGATAGCTCGGTGTTTTTTTGAGCACTAATGCACGCATTATATGGGGCCAATGGGCCGAGTTAAATGCGTTTCTCACATCAAAAGTGGCGACCGCACAATATTCTTTTTCCCCATACATCCACCTGTCTCCTTCAATAGCCTTTTCTGCCATACCAGTGACTTTCTTGATCGCATCAAGAGTTGAACGCTTTCTACGAAAGCCATATTGGGTATCAGCGAGTCCACCATTTCCTTCTAAATGATTTTCTAGACAGGCACAGATTATCCGCTCCAGGATTTTGCCCATCGTATCGATCATACAGAGCGGTCGATAGGAGCTTGGTTCTCCTGCCGGCTTGTATGGCTTCTGTAGGAGTACCAGCCGTTGTACTTTCCAAATTATTGGAAACACGCCTTCGCGAAGGCAACGTGTGTACAAATCTGAAAATGGGTGCGGATGATAGCTGATCGCAATTTTAAGAGCCTTGTTCGGGATACCATTTAATCCTGGTGCTTTGCTATTTTCAAAGCGCTCAGCAGCTTGAATAACTTCCTGCTCGGTGATTTCTGGAGCATCAACAACTTCCTCGCTCTAAAAATTTCCTTCTGTTTGGTTTTGTTGAGGGAACAGGGTTTCTACAACATCTTTGAGTAATGACGGGCATGTAGGCGCTTGACATTTGCCACCTTTAATTCTTGACATTACGATCCTATAAGCTGCTCCCCACGGATTTTCGTCCACCTTTTCGCATAATTCTTTGAGGCATGTCATTTTGCTCTTTTTAATTGCCTTTTTTAGTTTTTTAGGTCGTTGCGTTTCTTTTTGAATGCTTCTCGCAGGCTGTCACAATCTAAGCTGCCTATTCACATGTGTATCGTGTATGGCGTTGTGTGCGCACAAAATCTCATTTCTCTCTTGTCGCCGAACAGTGAAAATCGCGGACGAACGTTGCAAGTGCTAAGAGGGAGCCTGCTTTAGAGGCTTCAAAAAATCTATTGTTTTGAGGATTTTTTTGGGAGGGTAGCCCGATGTATCTCGCATGTGCATTTTTCGTTTTTCATATTTTTTAATATCTTCTAGTTAAACTAAGAAAATTCCAAAAAGAGTGTAAAATTTGAAAAAAAAAATTAAAAAAAGTGGTTTTTGTCCAAAAGAAGTTTTACTTAATGTTGTTTAAAAATGTGTTCAAACTTTATTTTCCTTAGTTTATTTATTATAGTTTAAATAGAAGATACTTTAATGTCAAAGATAATAAACTTTGCCCCATATTCCATACGACGTTTAGTCGCCAATTAAGGAAAATCGTAAAAGTGAAATTCCGAACGCTGCAAAGTTTTCGCTATTCGCCCAAGCGCTCATATATCTGTTAGACGCTCGGCCACTATTTCCCTTCTAGCTTCTACAATATTTCGAATTCCAATCTATAACTTTGGGGAGAGAATTAAGCAAAAGCAGGCTCCCCCTTTAATAAATATTTTGTATCAGAATTTATTGATCTTATAAAAAATTAATTGGCAATTTGGCAAACGAAAAGTGATAAATATAAAAATAAAATTCAGAAAAATAAAAGTTGGAATAACTTATTAACGAAATACAAAGAAATAGATAAAAGTGCTACATTAGAAATAAATTCCAAGAAATGTTCCACTTGCCTGTGGCACATGTTCACTGTGTGAAGAACGAACGCAAAATCGATTTGTGTGTCGTGTATGGGCGAAAAAAATTCACACAGATCCAACGCACATGTGTGTCGTGTATGGGCCCTATTAACCCAAGAGTACCTTAAAATGTTACTGTCGAAGTTTTTCGGCAGTAAGTAGTTCACATTTCTAAGAAAATTTTTAATAACGCTTTTAAAGTCAGTCCAGGCTCGTATATCAGTTGCATATAGCATTTCCTCAAACATTCACATTTCATTTGTTCTCTTATTTGCGGACCCACAATTATGCCATCTTAAATGTTTTTTTTTTTGCTTCATTGACTCTTGCAAATTTTTGTTTAGATACAGGAACCCTCTTCCCTTTCTGGTCATTGCCTTAACAAAACTCTTCATTAAACCCAATTTAATATGCAAAGGTGGTAGTGATACCTTTTTGGGATCAATAAGAGGTTCACAGGTAATGTTTTTTGTCCCGCAGTGAGTGCCTGACGCACTGGCCACTGCTCAGAGTATTCATGTGAATTTGCTGAATAGCCAGAAGTTACACGATATTAGTTGAAAATGTGCCGAAGTGATCACGAATAACCAATGCAGTATGAGATGGTGCATTATCGCACTTTTTGTACAATAAATTCTGACATTGTAAAAATCGAAGAATTCAATTTTAGAGCCTCACAAAACAATGCGTATGAATATTTTGACGTGAAATTTAGAATAGACGTTAGTAACGGTGCTACCAATTTACATTAAGATACATTAAACTAAAATTTTGTTCACAATAGTATTGTAAAATCTAAAGCCGCAGGTTACAGTATGTCTGTGGGTGATATAAAAATTCTGTTTTCAGATTTGACTTCAGGGTATCAAACTGCATTAGAAATACCTAAGAATTTTCGTGTCACAAGTGTCTACCAGTGTAATCGGCTCAATAGCATAAATCTTGTGATTAGGTGTCGGTCAAAACATAGTATAAAGTAAAAAGGACTAAATATGAACCTGTGAAGTATGGATAAATAAATATAAAGACATGGGTACCGCCACATTCACGAGTGGTTTTTTTGGGAGCCGGCTCCTTCCGGTTGTGTTTCTCATACCCAGATATAGTTTAAGCTTATTTGATATACACTTAATACTATTTTTTTCATAGGATAACCCAATGGAAAAAAACTCAGACATTTCCTTCTCTCGAAAGATTCGTACACAGTTACAATCGGAGATGTCCAACAAAAAGTCTACGCTTTTAGAACGCATCATAAAGGACCTTAATATGCATTATTATTCGCCAGGTAATGCTTCAGAATATTTTCAGGATGATACATTTTTCAAAGGTGGCACCGAATCAGAAAATATATCAGAGGCGGAGGATTTATTCTCTGATGAAGCTACCAAATTTGCATTGCCATCGAGCGTCTCTGCTGTATACAATATTAATGCGGGAAAAAGAATTGATCCTTTTGGGATTAGTGAACAATCTGCGACGAAAATTCAAGGGTGGGATGGACAGAACAACCCGGAAGTAAGTGGATTTTTAAACTTTGTCAACCAACAATTACTTCAACCATCACAGGTTACAAGTGATCCCGTGGGCTTGTATGACTACTTTTATATCTATTAATGAAGCAAGAGGTATGCATTCAGTGAGTAACTAACGCACATCATAGTACATTAGGAACATTAAAATTAATCTCTGTACGGTAAATGAAACCTATTGCACAGCTCACTTGAGTATAAAGGACAACTTGATTACATCAAAAACAATACCTACATAGAAATATAAGTATATTCTACATTCAATCACCAGGAAAATAGCAGTTGATCATCGTTTATATTCGAGGAAGTATACGGACCTGTGAGTAGAAATTTATTGCATACGTTTGATTAGCCAATATTTATTAAGTATAGTGTAACTATTTTTATTGCATTGCATTATACTTTTTAATTATCATTCCGAAGAAGAAAATTTGTGATTCCAGCGATTAGGCTATTGCGTATAGATAAGAGTTTCTTCGATCCAACCAAGCCACAATTTGTATTTTTTCTCTTGGAGTATCTACGCTCTTATCTAAAACACATCTAGCATAACAACACTTAAGGGAAGAGTAAACTTAATTCGTGTAAAATTATGCTTTTTATGAAATAGTTAAAATCTAGTTTTAAAAACCAATCGCACATATTACATATTCTGTTATATTGTTATTCAGAAATGTAAAATTATACGGCTATGACACCCATAATTTAGTGCTGGATCATTTGAAATCAAAAATTAAAATAATATCGTCAGATAATCGTATCGAGGTTATTCGAATTTTAAATTTTTCACTTTTTGGAAACATTTTGAAAAAGAAAACACAATTTTGTGCGATTATTGACGAATTTGAAAAAATACTCCAGTGTGCTCCAAAATTTCAAAACAATCGGTGTAGTAGTTGTGAGATGCACCAACTTGGAGAACATGAGTTGTGATAAAAACGCTTAAACGTTTTGAGAACTGATGTAAAATGTTTTTAGGACAGAAGACAAAAAAATTTAAAATACTCATCTTTTGTTAGATTTTTTGCTCGAGTTTACAGATCAATAAATTGCACCTCAATATAACCAGGAATGTGACTTCATATTTATAGTATTTATTGCATGACCAGTCTTAACTCTTTTTTATTGAGTGGTCTCTTTTGTATTATACCCAAGACGGATAGAATACAAGATTGCGACAAGAATTTACCCATACTTTTCTCTATTTAGGCTGTGACTATTTATTTATTTATTAGTATCTTTATGGCGTAGGCATAGGTTACAATTCAAAATTTAAGTAATCTTACAATCAATTTATGAAAGATGTTTTTTTATTTATATCTAAGGCATATCTAACAGCAATACCAACAAAAAAATTTATTTCATTCGAGAACTCATTGAAACATTTAAAACTTTATAAACCAGATTTTGCACATACTTCGAAGTATTGGAGAAAATTACAGTAATGTATCTCGATTTGTGGCTTGTAGCCCCTTACAGTTTTCTTATAACTGCATTATTAAGGCGTAGCAAACGTCCATTATTATATCCCGCTCATCTCCAATATCAACTAACGTGCACAAAAAGACAGAGACGGGAGTTAATTCATCTCTTCATACTGATCATTTAAATACTCCTATATCTATACATTTAGCTCTACGTCTCCTAGGTGAAAAAAACTATCTAATTAATAGGGTATTTGTTGCAACATGTTGCGAGAGGATGAATATCAATCAATGTGCATGAAATCTTAATGAAATTAATGTCTTAGCATAATTAGTAACATTTTCTAACATATACTATACATACTATAATTTGGTGCCGGAATTTATAATTAGTTGCATGAAATCTTAATGAAATTAATGTCTTAGCATAATTAGTAACATTTTCTAACATATATAGTACATATTATAATTTGGTGTCGGAACTGAATGAAAAAGAAATACATGGGTACATATGTATAACGATTTATGCTTTTCTATTATTCTCCAGTACATCATTATATGTGTTAGGTGTCCTAATAAATTCTTGCGATTATTTTAGTTGAATGTCATAAAGTTATTGAAATCGGAAATACTATATAATACATGTAATGGTTACCTACCCTCTGATTGACTTTTGTTTTTTCTTGCAAACGCCGGCTTAAGTTTCAGCATTAGTGACTTTTACATTTTTACAATAAATTTTTCATCCCCAAAGAAAATAAACCTACCACTTTGAGAAAGTGATATTCTGATATATTATATTTCTATGAATGCTCAGGTTATTTGATGTATAACTTTAACTGCCTATAACTTTTAAAGGAAAATTGTGATGGAAAAGATCACTAGGACTTTTTTCTTCAACGCAATGTCTAAATGTTGAATAATTTATTAGAAACCATTATTGAATGTAGCATCTTCTCGTTCGTTTGTTCGTGACGTAACGCGTCGTAATTATAAAATCTATCATTGTTGGCAATCAAAAACGCGAGGAGGTCTACTAATTATGTAAATTATAAAAATATATTATTTTCAAACTTATCTATGTTGTAAATAAAACTTAATACAATTTTAAAGATTATAATATTATATTTATAGGTGTGATATATCAAATTAACATTTTAAAAAGTAAAGATTATGCCATAGCGCAAAACCTACAAGGATCCTTGGACTTAACCATCACATATGCCTACATATACATATATGTATGTCATTTCAGAGCTCAGAGCTAATGTATACATACATATGACAGAACAAAGGTAATAGAATTGAAAATTTGCAAAGAGTTTACGATGGCAACAACCAATATGATAAGAATGGCCCGTCCTATAACCGTTTCCAGAACGAGCTAGAATCCAATATGATGCGATACATATACACAAAACTTTCATACCTATATATGTATATTAGCTCATTATCAATTAAACCAAAGATAACACTTTTTTATGATTTGGATAACTGCATATCAATCTTTTTCTAGCCACTGTAGGCATATCAGAGTCATCATAATAATACGTATAACACTATAATGTTTAATTAAAATTTTTTTTTTTTGAAATCTTGGCAATATAATAACTTAGGTGTATTTTATCTACGTATATACATACTTACATATTATATATGTAGATGCAGTTTTGCATGAGTGTATTCGAAATAATCACTTCACAGTTATATGGTTAAATATTAATTATTGATTTCGTAGTTTTTCATTGTTTCATCAACGGTTCGGTGATTGGTGATTATCGCATTGACAATACTAGCAACGACAATGTTTAGACGCATGATATAGAACACTACTAAACAAATAAATAACTAAAACTATATATATAAATTAACGTTTATAACCAATTCATTCAATTTGATTGTGAAATGCGACACGAGACAATAATTCAATGTAAATGAGAACAATAAGATAATTCAGCTGTCAATTCTAAATTTAAAAGATAAAGAACATAAGCAGATATGTATATATAAAAGATATTATTATAGATATATTTACTCCTAACGAAAAATATCTGGAGAGAATTTCGATATCATATAAATGTTTTAAAATATATAAATAAATATATATGTAATCATACAATTATGTACTCTGTGCAATTATTTAAATAATTAATTTGACTTATATATATGTATACAGCCTTAGGAAAACATTCGTCATAAATTATGTATACCCGTAAAATTTCTATATATTATGTAAGCAGCTGTTGAATGCAAAATATGTAAAAAAAATCACTGCTAATCAGAACGTTTTTAGGGTAACGGCTAACCACACTTTCACGAAAGTATCAGCGGACTTGGCTATGAAAGTCCTTATCATGCATTCACGGGTATAGGAACACATAAGCAGAAACGAAAGAAGCAACACAAAACCCTGCAATGCTATTGTACTACATAAAAGCTGGCACTATCAACTTGTATAAATTCGACAGTGGAAGAAAATTACTTTATTTCGGCGACCACACTCTTTCGGCATGTTTATTTTGAGCTGTCAAAGGTGAAAAGGAAATAATGGCAGCATCATTTCATATTTATAATATTTTCTCACTACAACGAAGCGTAAACAAATGCCAGCAATTGAAAGAAATAAAAATCAGAACATCTATTTCCCTTTGTAATTGAAAATGGTTGCCTCTCTTCTCGCATGATCTAGTCGTCTTTACTTCGAAATGCCTTTGCCACCACCTTTCGGTACCAGGAATCATTGGCTACGCCGTATTTCTGCTCGCTTTCTTTTCGCGCTCCTCTCTTGTCAAAAAAATTACATGTGAAAACAGCAAAAATATTAACGAATTGAATTTGTCAAGAGAGTATATGAAAACCTCATTAAAATGGTATAACCGCTATCTTTAACGGTACCAAATTTTGCTTTGCATATTTTATGCCAGTTTTTCCTCAAATTACAAATTATTCTCAATAATAGAAATACAAATATATAGTTTTCCTTTGGTGTTTAGAAACTTGAACCTAAATAACACTGTAGAACATTTTTGGGATTATTGTCTGGGGGGTGAGAAATTCCAAGTCAGGGTGATGGTACTAGGTCAGCATAGTAAAACCCTCAAAGGGTTTGGCGTTCGTATGTGTCTTTTACTATACTGACGTAGTACCATCACCCTGACTTGGAATTTCTCACCCCCCAGATTAGCTGTTGTAATGTGTAATAACTAACAATTGTTCATAGAAAACCAATCGGTACGAACCGGAATATAATCGGATTTTGTAGGAATTGTCCAGAAGCACCTCCTGTATAGTGGTTGCAAACGTGCACATGATGCATCCATCAGCCAACCGCTGGGATTTTATCTGCTGTTTCTGGACAATTTCTTGGTAGACTTTCGCCAACCAAGATACCGCTCCATAAGGTTAACCAGTGGTTAAACAACCGTGTACATCCTGGCCAAGCGCTTTTACACCATCTGTGCTTTGGTGGATTACATGTTTGTATAAGTATATAGTAAAGTATAAGGGATCCTTAGAACATGACGAGTTCGTGCATGGTTGTAATCGGACCACTGCCCCGCCCATAAATCTCCAATAACCGGAAACATAAAAAGTGCCATAACTAAGCGCTAAATTAAGATATAGAACTCTAATTTGATTCAGGGGATCGCAGTAGGAACGGGCACTTGTGGGCAAACATTTTTGTACAACAGGTTTAATATACATATATCCTCAACCCCTAAGCTATAATAACCAAATTGGCTGGGCATAAATCTTATAAGAATTCTACCGACTACGTGAAAATTAGACGAAGGGCTTGGCACCGTACACGGTTTGGTGAAATCCCACATCTCGGGACCCGACCAAAGGATTTCTACAAAATTTAGTACATTTTTTTATATTTATATGTCACATTGTGAAAGTGGATGAAATCGGGCAACAACCACGCCTACTTCCCATACAGCACAATTTTAAATCTGTTGTTCAGTTTCCAGTACACAATAATGTCTCTAGTCAAGCCCCTAGGTACCGAATATTTAGATCACGGTACCTACAGTTAATTTTTGATCGAAAATGTAGGGCAAGGTGTGATATCTGTAATTGAAATTAAAGGCTAATTTTTCTTTTATAATGGTTTGTCTGTATGTCAAATGTGGGTTGAATCGGATCAGTACTTCCCTTAGCCCCCATATACCTAATATACAAATTTTCGAACATCCGGCTGACCCTACTCTACATGATTGGTTGGCCTTTAAATATTTCCTTAGCTTTGTATCTTGGAAGTTGCAAGAGTATAAAATGTAATGGGTATATAGAGTATAAAATGTTAGCCCTTACTAGTTTTAAATTCCTGTCATACTTTTAATGGGTTTATTGTTTTAGGATTAATCTCGATTAAAAGTATATACATATGTGACTAGTATCAATATATTTAAAAATATAGTTATGTATTATTTAGATGTCGGTTGTATATCTAAACAGCAAATAATTTTGAAATAACCGTCGACGGCTGGTCCCTCACAATGGGTGGGCATATTTTGTATTAGCCGCTGCCGGTTTATTCGCGTAACTAAAATATATTTAAACTACTTAAAATTTAATTGTTAAGGAAAATTGAGGTTTACCACCTTATGCTTAGCTTTGAGTATGGTTTCAAAAAATGTAAAAAGTATATGGTGAACGACTAGAAATTCTGAGCTTTATTTGTTTAAGTATAAATAACATATATCCATAAATAGTTTATAAACATAATATCAGAGTTGTTAAATATGTATTACCAAATCATAAAGTATTACCTTTAAGCTTATATATTTTCCAAATTTCTTATTTCTTTTACAACTAATTACCATCATTTATACTTAGAATAAAACTGTTATGGTATAATAAGAGTATACCTCCATTACGGTTTACAACTCCACTCAGTGGAATTGATGTTAAAATAATTCGATTTCAGATCTGCTACTTCAACTTTTTCAGTCGAAGTTTCATTGGAGTTGTCAACCCAGAAAATGAAGATTTTATAGATAATTAAACGGCTGAAATGTTGTAAACGAAAAATGAAAACAATTAAATTTTTGTTATTTTCTATGGCTCACGAAAAGGTGAATAATTATTTAAATGGACATTAATTTCTAAACGCTAATGAAGGGAAGTTGAAGGCCTCAAAAATTTAATATTACTCAAAAAGTATATATGTATATTGGGTTTACGGAAAAATCGTAAGAGTCCTTTTTTGTAGAGCATTCAATTTCCTACAAAATCTAAGGAACAAACTATTTTTTGAAGTGGTTGGAAGCAAGATGTAAATTTTTCTATCTGATAATAAGAAAAAAATAGAAAATTGTAAGTAGGAGGACCTTCCCGTTACAATTAAGAACTCATTCTTGGAGAGGCTTAATTAAAGGTGTCTAGGAACCTATCTTTCGGCGCACCAAACGAAAAAAATTTTTTTTTTTGAATCACCCTATTGTATACTCCTATGACCGAAACATTTTACACGGTCGCTAATTTTATTTTCAGTTTGTTTGTTCTATGTAATTATACAAAATAATTTATTCTGAATCAGCGCAGTCATGTTCAACTACAACTGCCTGGTAGCGGTTATAATTTATTAATATTGTAGTCAATACACAGAGTTGAAAAACGCAATACCACAAAAAAATTTAAGTTTGACAACACTTTTTTTGACCGTTTTGTTATCGTTGAGACCTAATTTTGAAACTGCAACCGAAATGCAGATCAGTTGTACACCGTAATTGAGTCTTTACATTTATTTAATTTGTGTGTTTTCTGAAATGTTTGTGGCACTCGTAATATAGACATTTCTTTATAAAAAATTATGAAGGGGATATAATTAAATGACTTTCTAGTAAATTTCAGTTATTCTTAATTATTTTTGATATTTTTCAATCAGTATTAGGCTACTAAATCTAATAGAAATTTAGAAACCTATATATATCCATATCAAAATTATATATCGTGTATACATATGCAGTATGTACACAAAGGCAGCTAATGAGCGATATACACAATACTAACTAGTCTTTATTAATTATTGCTAAATACGTACAATGAAATGATATATACATATGTGAAAATGCTTAAAACGCTATTATATCATAAATAACAGATCTAGATACATAACATAAGATGCATAAGAATTTATTGTCGATTATTTCAACGGTACCGCTATGCAAATGGCTACAAGAAACTACTTCTGCACTTATGATCAAACATAATTTGTGCTCATAGTTTTCTACGTAAATACATATGTACATAATTATATGACATGGTAGACAAAATACGCAATTTGTACAAAAGGACTACTGCAAATAATAGGTTGTGCTTCACGTATATTTCTACTTATAAAAAAATACTATTATACAAATGTAATTGAAAAAATCAAAGTTGAATTAAGTATTTTCCATGGAAAAATGTAAAAAATAAGCAAATAATGTTTGTATGGTTTTACAACAGTAATTTATATGCAACATTCGTATTAATATTCTCATTTTGCATCGGGTCATCTTGCAGCAATTTAAAAGTGGGAATACCGCACAGTCATTTATGCTTTTTGAGCTTCAAAGACGTTTCTATATTTATTTCCACGACTGTTATTCCTAAAAGATTTGTTTTGCATGCCTGAGTACGATTAATTGACAATACTAAATGTGAAAGCCAGGATTAATTTATGTTTTTATTTATTTAACGAATTATATATTGAATTATTAACAACATGGTAATAAATATGAGAGTAATCTTAATATGGACTCAAGTTACTTCTTTTCTAACTGTACAGTTACATACCTAAATAATTGCTTTTAAATTAATCACGCAACTAAAAGAGCAAACACCTTCTTTGATTTGATTGCTGCAACAATTTCCAAATAAAATTTCTTTTTAAAGTGCCATATACGACTTACGACACTAATTTTCTTTGTAATTTTAATTTGCAAGCAAAGCTTAAAGTACTAAAATTTCTTATAAATGATATAATTGAAATAGTCAGAATTAATATTGTATTTACTACATACCTATTAAACCCAAAATTTTAGCTAATAAGCATTTGTTGAATGTTAATGTAGAAAGAAATATTAATATAAATGCGAATATACAAAGGTGCAACTTTAAATAGGATGTGACAAACATAGTTTTAAGAAGGCCTAAAAAGAAGAACATTTCAAACATTATAAAATGCGATAGACAATAATACATGATAATGACAATAGATACTGAAATGGAGAATTCAGTCATTAATGGATATGGCAAGTTGCATAGTAATTGGCATTGAAGTATACAAATATACATTGTTATTCAGAAACACACTCACACCATAATCAGGCGAGAAAATAAATAACTGTAAAACAAAGAAAAGCAAAATAAATCGAAAGTCTCTAAAAATCTCTCAATAAAAACGTCTATATTGTGCCGTTTTTGTATATACAGATAATTAAGCATAGCTTGGATAATAGCATTAAGGTAAGTGAAAAAGCCATTTCTCGAATTCATATTCCTCAATTCTCATTGCACCATTCCCTTTTTTCAGTCGGTTATGAACCTTCTCTTTGGAACGCTTCAAATTATAGTTTTCCATTATACACATATACTAACTTCAACTGCATCGAAGCTCTTATTCCCTTCAAAGGTGCTTTCCTTTTTGCGTAAAAGGGTATAAAAAATGTTTATTCAATTTTGATCGGTTACATACAACAGTTATATGCTATAATAGTCCAAACTGTACAATTTCTTTGCTTGTCACGCTGATTGTTTACAAACGATCTCAATATACTTTGTTCGCAAAAAAATAATGCTCTCTAAAAGAATTACGCAACCGTTATACCATATACATACTGATTTGATAACATCAAGCACTAAGAAAGAAATCAGAAAGAAATTTAATTTATATTCCGTGCCAAATATTTGCACACTATTTCGTAATTAAGGATCCTATCTAATTAGGTGGCCACCTTTCACTTAACAACTATAGTAAATCTCGCCACAGAATTGTGCGGTGGGTTTGAAACCTGCGATGTAAAAAAACACCTCGATTAAAAGGACACAACAGACTCGGTAGAGACACCAACCTTTTGATGATGACCACTGCGAAGGAAATAAGGATTACGATTTAAGGGCATGCACCTGGAATGTCCGGTGTCTCAATTGGGATGGTGCCGCTGACCAGCTGGTTGATGTCCTCGTAACAGTAAAGGCTGACATCACCACCGTCCAAGAAATGCGATGCATGAAAGGACTGAGATGAGTAGGTTTCATTTACTACAGTGGCTATGTACGAGTAAAGGAGCGCAAATTCGGTGTAAAATTCGGAGTGGGAAGGAGACTCGGTCGCTGGGACCAATGATCTTTTCCATTAGCGCTTGGGGATTAACTATAAGAACTACTTCTGCCACGAAGTCAAAGTCGTGCTTGGTGCGTTTAACACCAGGTTACCCACCCAGAAGGTATTTTTGGCACAACAGTCGCTACACCCGCACCCGCTTCTTAAAGCAAAAAATACAAGGAACGTTCGACGTCAAGAAGCTGCAATCACAACAGACAGCCTAATGCTTTTCTGCTCGACTTACACTCATCAGCAACTCGGTATTAGCGAACTGTGGGACGGCATTTCAAGCACCTTAAGTTCAGTTGTAAATGAATCAGTTGGATTTCGGAAAAAGCAAAAGAACAGCTCGTACGATGTGGAATGACGTGTTACTGTGGAGAGAAAACAAACAGCCTACTTCGCAATGTTACAATCAAGCAATACACGTGAGGGATGAGATATATACAGAGAGTTGAAGAGAGAAGCGAGACTCGATTTCAGACAAAACACGAGATAGGCCGAAATGCGTGGGGAAGAGTTTGACTAGCAGGGCGACAGGGGTAATGCCCGAAAATTCTACGAAAAGATGCGGCGACTAACAAAAAGTTTCAAGACCGCAGCATGTCTGGCAACCCCAGATCTAGTAACTGATGCCAGGGGCATACTGAAATTATTGTGGGAATACTTTTTCATCATGCGGAATAGCAGTGAAAGCATGTCAACATGAGAGATGGTGAACCCGATTCCCCGGCGGATGACGATAGAGCAGACGTTGCATTGCCTGCCCATGAATAAGTCCAAAAGTAATTACCCGTCTGAAGAACATCAAAGAACAGATAAGAAGCATATGTGTTTGTTTCATTTTTTAAAGTAGGGGGAAGCATCAAAAGCCGGAGTGCGGAACTTCAATTAACTAAACCTCATTTACTCCCAACTGCAGACTATTCCACGGAACAACCTGACTAAATATTACTACGTGGGAGTGATAAGACATTTAGGTCTCCTTTATGGCACGGACTGATGGACGTTTAATCTGTTTTATATGTCTTCGTATTGTCATGATTGGGGCTGCCGATTCAAAAAAAATGAATTTTTTCTTTCAACTCTTACTCCCTCAAGTGTTAGTGATTGACAAACAAAAAATCCTCCCTCAAGCCAGGCGCTAAAACCTGGTTTATTTGAAAAACTGCATCTATAATATTTGGAATAATTTTCACCAAAACTAGTGTTTGAACAATGATTGCAACAATGATTGGGTCAACTAGAAAGACAAAATTATGGACATTGCGCATATTAAACAATTTGACAACCTACTTTTTCTACGTGCAATTTATTATATTGTATTGTATGAGTAGTTTTTATGTTGCACATCTCGCATTTTCCTCGGCTTTCAACAAATATTGGCCAATGTACTCCTAAGTCTAACATCAGTTGCAACCGTATACGTCATAATAATGAACGTTATTTCCAAAAGTCTCAAAACAATCTATGGCACCATTTTTTAGATCGCTTGCCTATCCGTAGGTACCTCGCAGTTGATCTGCATGGTCTACTCCGCCCATGAATGAGTTTTAATCTCTAACGGCGGTTGGACATTGAGCATGTATTTCCGGACCTTTCCGATCCCTTCTCTTGACCCTAGTTTGCTCAGTGCCATGCAAAGTAGACGCCAATAATATTGGTTTATTACTTATCAATTTATAAATAATTACTCCATTCGTTGTTGATCGTGAACCAAACTAGCCTCTTTTCTTTTGCTTTTCTGGCTTCATTTTTGAAGGAAGCCCTTTCGATTGCCTCTAATTGTTCCACATGCAAAACCTTTCGGAGTTTGAGGAACTCTAGCAGTCTAACGGAGTTAAAATAGTTATCAAAGTGCACATACTTGTTCTTGCCCCACTCACTGAGGGAAAAAACCACTCCCTAACTCTGCCCCTGAAAAAAAATAAAAATACGTCAACTGATAATTCCTTTGTTCCATGATACACATGCTGTTCAGTTCGTCCATCATAGGGCGTATTTTTAATAGCCAAACTTTGTTGTTTTCCGAGATTTTTGAATTACCATTAACATGTCAAAGTATTGTGTCGAATCTGTTACGGGAAATTCTTTTGCATATTACGGGTACTGCTAGGTCTTCACTCGTATGTAAAGTTAAAGCAACTGCACTAAAAAATGTATATAATTGCATACATGAAAATATGTATTGCATGGGTCCACAGAGTTCAATGGTACTCACGAAACTAATATTTTCCTGTTAACTCGAAAACGAATATTGAAAACTGTGATGGAAATAATTTCTTGAAAACAACACTCTTAATTCACGACTGCACTATAGCAAATGCCAACTTGCAATAAGCACGTGGAGCGAAAATATAAAAAGTGAAGTGATATACTTAAGTTTAAAAACTTTTATTCAGTGTTTTTATAAAAGAATTTGGGAGCAATCCTCCTTTATTGAATTCTGTTTTTGAACTAAAATTTACGATTAATTACATTTAACTCTAAGCCTAAGTTTGCCGATGCAACGGGTATGGTGTTTGCTGACGCTACGCTACCCACAGGTTGCCACTGTACGAGTCACTCTCTCAGCAATTTAGTAAGTTTCGTATTCTATTGCTTTATATCATATGATATTAATGCATCATATGATACTTTTTCAATGTGGGGGGTGCTAACTAGTCCCCCCTTGAAATTGAAACGTCCTCGTTTGCATCTTTATTAAAAATTAGATTGAGTTCGTCTATTTCCTCTTGTGATAGTTTATTCCCTAAAATTAAGGCGATCACTATTAAAGTTACGATTGGGGTGTGGCTGGTTGCAAGTTTGGCTCTATTTGCTGCTTCTAACAAGCTAACTACATACTTTTGTATTGTTGAAGGTTAGCTTTTTCAGCATTTCCAGCGAGAGGACTTCTTCCATGTTGAGGGGTGGTAAGATGGCTGGTAATGGTTGACTTGCTGCTCTTTCTTCGTTATAGAATTTTTTCCCGTTGATAACATTGGTTATAATAATGATAATACACAAAATGGTGAATGTCCCGTTCAAAAAATTTAGAGCCGTTATTTATTGAAATTTCTCCCTTGAATTTTTTTAGTAGTAGTATTCCAATTCCTATTTCCTCTATGGTTGGGGTATGTTGGTTGTTGACCTCCGTGCAGTTTGGCAAACGACTTTTTAAAAGATTGTTTATATTGATTATCTTTTCGCAGTTGAGAATTGTAGTGAATTTTATTAATTCTCCCATTATATTTTACAGCTCTAATGTTTAAAGGTTTACAAATTTGGTTATCTACGGTTGGGAGGCTCACCATATGAATAATACTTTTGTTATTAGTTGCAATTTTTATTTCAATTTCTAATCCTACTTGATTGAATATCGTTCTTATTAGATCCAGTATTTATCAGATAATCTACTGTGTCTCCGCGGCTTTTTCTAAATTCATAATAAGGCAGCGAAGACGGCGCTAATCTAAAAAATGAATAGTATCAAGCTCATTTTGAGTTCGATCTGTTGTTAAAGGAGGTATTTCCAACAATAATATGGAGGTTGTTCACATAATTATTGAACCTCGACATGACTCCTTGATTATTTTGCTTATAATTAGTGGAGTGTTGGCGATACCGACTTGACTGACGACCGAATGCATGTTGATCGAAATTTCGTCTGAGCGAGTGGGAATATGTTAGTTCGGGGTAAAAATTGTCTAAATACGAATTAGAGGACAATGCAAAAAATACACAACAGCGCCAACATAACAACGAAGAACTCAACAAACAGAAATACATAATAAAACGAATCACCAAAGCAGACGACTATATACGAATGTAGGCACCAAAACAGCATTAGCTGCAACAGCAATAACAACAGCAGCAGAATCATCACCGAGGGAGTAATAAACCATATGCATTCAAATTTATTATTATATTTTTTGTAATTGTATTTCTAATTCTTAAGTAACCCATAATTATATATATACTCACACATAACCACACAATTGTGCATACTAACTTACACATATTATTACCCTTGTTCACTATACCTTCAAATACACAAATTTGAATTGATATTAAATTCTAATAATTTTATTTTATTTGGCACACCAGCAAAAACAACGTCAAGTACCCCGACATTTTGGTCCTTCGAACCGGATTGTCTGCCTTTTAAAATAAAACCCACCCAATTAATCATCGTTTGGATCATCAGGATTTGTGTATTTTCAGCCACCCAATAATACAAATTTTGGATCCTCAGGATTAATATTTACCCATCCAATCAACCACTTTTGAATTTATACAAAACTCATCAATTATTATATCAGCGATCCCATACGTGGAAAAAATTGTAAGTACACACACCCGAATTTATTTAAAATATACATTTATTAGTGCATGTCGAAATAAAACGACATAGTTAAGCAAAAACAAAATTAATATTATATTCAAAGTAAGTATTTTGCTTAATCGGTATTAAGCACAAAGTATTTGCAAAATTTGTTATTGCCATATTCCGCTTTGCACTTTACACATTCATATATGTACATACATATGCACACATTTTTTGAGCGCCAAGTAGCGTTGCTTAACTCTCAACAAATGTTGGCTTCCTGATGGCATTTAGGGATCTGGTATTTTAATACGAAAACAAACGAGTTCAGGTCAAAGTGCAATTGAAAATTTTATTCAACTCGGCAATACCATCCGAGAAAACTTTCAACGCGTTTCTCACTCACAGATATAAATCTAATGGGGTCACCATTCTAGTCACCCAATCCGCCAGTGGATCCTATAGAAAAGGAAAAGACTGGAAATTCAGAGAATCTAATCCGCCTCTTGACCCAAACACTTCTCAAATCATTTGTACCAAAGCAAATCCGCAAGCCTACACAACCCTCTTATAGTCCACTAAAAATAAGACCCAATACCCACAAAACTTCAGAGGGAAGCAGATTTTGTTAAGTACTGCTATAGTCTAAGTTTTATAGAATTTCAGAAAAATTTGGACCTACCCACGTTCAAGAAAAATGCACAAGTGACTGAATTGAACAACTTCGTATCGGCAACACCCACCACAATTTGTGAACTCACCCTTTGTTCCCCGAAGAGAAAGGAGTGCAAGATAACAACGCACTCGTTTATCTTAAAAACTTTAACCGATAATTTACACACTCACTCACTTAATACGATCATTTCTAATATATTTTTCGATTTTAGTTTAGCTGACCCTCACTTTTATAAACCCAGACCTGTTGACATCTTGATCGGAAGTGACCTGTACCCACAAACACTTCTCAGTGGTGTAGCACAAGAATCAGAATTCGGTTGGATTCTATCCGGACCCACCCAGAAAAACCCTTCTCATCCTCAATAATGTTGTTTTTCAATAAGATGGCCTCAGACAATTTTCTGCCCTCCATTTCAGATTTAGTTTGTGAGAAAATTTATAAAAATACAACCCACAGAAACTCAAATGGGCGCTATGTGCTAACATTACCCTTTGAAACCCCAGAAAACATAGAATTGGGCAACTCAAGACACATAGCTGCAGCTGAATTTAGAACTCAATGATGTACTACATACTGGACCCATTCTACAAGCAGACCTCGTAATCCTAGTAGTAAAATGGCGAATGTTTCGAATCGTATTCAACGCAGATATCCAAAAAATGTATCGTCAAATACTCGTGTAAAGCAAACACAATCTGTTCCAAAGAATCTTATTTAGGAAATCCCCTAACGACCCAATAGAAGATTTCGAATTACAAACTGTTACGTTTAGCTATCCGTACCCTCCTCAAATTAGCGTACAAGGAACCCATCCACTGGCAGCAGAGATACTTCGAAACGGAATGTGCGTTGATAATGTACCTGCAAAAGCACATGACGTACCAAAAGCGATAATGGCACGAGAAGAACTAACTTCATCTTTTAAGTCCACTAGATTCGCTCTACACAAATGGATCTCAAATGACCCTAAAGTTTTTTCTATAATCCCACAAGAACACCTAGTGGATACCAACTCATTCAGTTTACCATATAACTATATAACTTGGTAAATCAGATTGGGGTCAATGTCTAAAACCCTTAACTGTCCATCTATGGAAAATCTTTATAAGTGATTACGAAGCCTTAAATCTCATCGAAACTTCTCGATGTACCCACTTTTCTACATCGGCGATTCTCTGAAAAAGATTACGCAGCAGCTCTATACATCAGTGTTTTTACAAACACAAATACCTGGACAAATCTTTTGGTATCCAAGACTCGTGTGGCCCCAATAAAAACTATATCGTTACCAAGGCTGGAACTTGCAGAAATGTTCTTCTGGCGAATTTATTGCATACGACCCTACCCCAACTTATTACTGTCCAACACAGTACTCACCTTCGGACGGATTCCACAATTGTCATTGCTTTACAAACTCCATGGATAACCTTTGTATCTCACCTAATTGCCACAGTCGCAGAAAAGGTTGCAACCGAAAATTGGAATCACGTCGAAAGTTAAAACAATCCGACAGATCTAGCTACTCTCGGAAGCACACCTCTGGAAATTATTAACTATGGTGGACCCCAATGGCTAACACTCGACCCACAACATTGGCCAGTTACCAAAAAATCTATCGATACAACACTGGAGCTCCGGCTAATCAAAACCTTTTTGACCACAACAAAAGAGAGCATGCTGGATAGATTCTCATCCTTTCCCAAAGCCATTCGAGTTGTACCATATTTGTTCAGTTTCTTCTCGAATGCGTGATCCAACAAATCACAACAGTCATACACAACGTTGGAAATAACTCCAGAAAAGTTCAACACTACCCGCATGAAGCTAATTATTTTATCTCAAATGAAGCATTTCCAGGAAAATTATGAAGCTTTAACATAAAAAACCCGCATACCTTTAGAATACCAGTATACCCATAAAAAAGGACATTTTTGAAAGTACATTCTGAACCATTTAATCGATCCCAAAAGAATAATGCGAGTTAATGGTCGATTGAGCAATTCAGCCGCACCCTATAGCAGTCGATTAGCAAACTACTCACCCAATTTACCCATCTAATAACCCTTCATGGCGGCAACCAGCTAGTCTTACGACTTATGCGTTCGGAATTTTGGATACCGAGCTGATGATGATTCATCAGTGCAAAACGCAACAAAACTCAGATTATGGCACCATTACCCGCAGAATATACCACCTTAACCCGTCTACATGCAGCAAAAGGAATCGATTTTGCCGGTCCCTACGACATAAAAAATTACACCGGCAGAGCATGTCTGATCACAAAAGGTTATGTACGCCTATTGGTTTGTTTTGCAACCAAAACAATACATTTAGAGCCAGTAAGTGATCTCACCACCAACGCCAAGGTGTCTCAGAACCAGAAATTCACTTAGCAACTTAGAATTAGCTACCCTCTTAACCCGAATCGAAAGTTGCTTGAATTCTCGAACTTTAAGCCCTTTAAGTGAAGACCCAACAAATTTAGAAGCTTTAGCTCCAGGTTATTTCTTAATAGGTACCCCGTTACTAATCCCAGAAGAACCCAACTTAGAAGATGCGCATCTAAATATCGTACAAGGATGGCAAAAACTGAAGATACACACAGCACATGGAAAGAAGAATTTCTGAAAGAACTCCACTAAAGATATAAGAATAGAATATATAGAAACAATATCCCCAAATGAGTGGGGACTTGGTCACATCGAAAAAAACGTACCTCGGTGCAGGCAATAAAACAAGAGCAGTTGACATACGTACCTCTCAGGGAACAATTACCTGCCCAATAACCAAAATAGTCACTTTATCAAATAATTAATCTTATTTCCTTATAGTGATATGGTCCCTCAAACCAGTATGAAGCCAATTTGCAGCGGCCAAAGCATCCCCACATTCACCGTGTGATTACTCAGCGTGACCCGTAGCATCCGCCCACTCTCCGAAGAGGGGACTCTGACGTATAAGTATTGCGTCAATTGCTTGGCCAGATTGCATTCCACCAAAAAGTGAACAAGCACAAAACGATGTGGGGAACACCATTCAACCCTACATGAACCCACAAGTCGTTCTGTAAAGAGCCCGAAGAAAGATTGCACAAACAAAAAGATCTACCAACGTTACTGGCCAAGCCGACCCTCATACAGTTATGATCAAAGTGAAACATTCTTCAAGAATGAAAAAATTATGCTGGAACTGGGAGCCGATGTATACCCAAGGTTAATGAAACCCGGATTGTTCAACCCCGATAACATCACAGTGAACGCTAAACACCTCACTCGGTTGGACTTTAACTGGTGATTGTGCGATTTAAACCCAAAGTATACACTAAACTTTATAATAATACTCATTAACCCAACTCAAAATAGATATAAAATCTTTTTATTCGCAGACCCTGCAAGACGGCCGGGATGTTCAGACAAAATAAACACATCCCTGCATTGTCCTTCTAACTCGTATAAATACGAATAAGTGGACAATGCCAAAAACATCCCACAGCGCAAAAGTGCCCTTGAGGTAAGTATGTCACCTTATGATCTGAAAATATCCAAATCGAACCAAATCCTGGTTGTTGAGTATGTTTATCCTAGTTTACTTTTTACCGCAAATTAAAATCGGGAATACTTTCCTGATAATAGTAAGTCTATGGATTGAATCGGGTCAATATTTCCCTTAGTCCCCATATACCTAATATAACTTTATAATGACCCGACGGACAGAATTGGGAAGAAAAAGTAAAACATCGTTTGGAAAGTTGACCTAGCCCCCAAATAACGAGTATTCGAATTTTCGAACATCCGCAGAATGTACTCCTTATGAGTGGTGACGATATTTTCCAATATTGCCAACACCTCAAGGTATTTGGCCGGCTGTGATCCTTGCACGAAGCAAGGCTACAAAATATTCTCGAACTTAGCGCTTCCTTAGTTTTTTTTTTGTTTTTGTTTTTTATTATGCAGATAATTTCATGCCATTTATGATTTAAACAAAATGTCGGAGTAGTCACCACGTTTTCAATTGAATATGTGAATGATATTGAATGTTGGCTTCGAGCTCTTTGACCGCTGCGTTGATAAAAAAAAATCAGAGAAATAGTCCGGAGACATTTAATCGAATGATGTTAACGACATTGAGAAACTGCCAATCTCAATATTGACAAGTTGACACACTTTGCACGCAACACGTTCATATTTAGGGGTGCAATACAAGTGTATTGTTAGAAATAGAAATCATCCGCGACGATTTTTTCAAATTCCAGGGAAAGTCGTTCAACATCCAGTTATAACGCTCGATATTGATGGTATTTCGAAAGAACTTAGACTCGACGATGCAGCCATACCTCAAACCACATAAAATATTCAATTCTTTGGGGTTGCAATTGCGTTTCCTTAATCACATGAAAATTTGACTCGCCCGAACAACGACAATTTTGATTATTGGCGGAGCTATTAAACTAGAACTTATCCCAGAATACAGTATCTTGCGGGAAGAGCTCTTACAGCCGGCCAGAGGTTCTCCATCGCAAAAACACAGAGAGCGACAAAAATAACTATAATTCAATTACATTACCGTTAAAAAACTCTAATTTGGTTTAAATTAAGATACAATTAATATTTCGTTTGATAAACTTAAGCATTTATTACACAATGTAGTGCTCCATGCTGTAGCTGATACATCTGTGAAAGGTACGCAACTTGTCGTTGTGCACGAGCTTAAGCTGCAAGGCATACACGGCATCTCCCAAAACGCATGAATAGTGCTGCATAGCGCCACTCCTGTGGGTTGTCAGAATCGGCATACGTGCGGCAACCAAGAGCTGAACTCTTCCAATCCACGGTGTTATGCGGCTCCCATGCCCATTTGATGATTTGAAGTCAAGAGGTTAATTCGGCTGTAACGGTGACTCAAGAGTCGTAAGAAAATGATGACAAAAAATAAAGTAATAACTAACCAAAAAACTAAATTAAGGCAATGCACAGTGGTTGGACTTGTGTGGAGCTGCCGCCATAAATATTTCGCTAAGAAATTTTACCCAAAACTCTAAAAAACTGTTGTGAATATATAATATAATAAAAAATTCGCTACATCGGACGATTATATAATATTATATCCAATAGCTCATATAGCAAAAATACTTTCAATAAAGTTGCAGTTCCTAAGTTTTCACTATTGGTATCCAAGATCCTAATCCGCCCAAATGAAAGATCAACTCCTCTCTCTTCACCCCACACCATAACTACCCGCCACATTTTTCCCTCCAGCTTTTCGAAATATATGTAAACAAATGTTTTTCTCCACAGTATTTCAATTATCAAAAGTACAATTTAAATGAATTTTAATTTGAAAGAAAACATTTAATAAATCAATCATTAATTTCATAAAATAAAATAACATTTCATAGACGACGTATTGCTTAACGCGTTACACACTTTACCATCTACTATAGTAAGTTGCAGGTTATAATTTATGAATAATTATATTGGGAATTTAAAATTCGTTATCATTAAATTTTCTTTATTATTTTTAAGTTACAATTCTTCTTTAACGGATAGTGTGGCGCCCTCCTTTTTAAATTGAATTCTGACTTGCTTACAATAGCGGGTAGATGACTAAGCGTGACTAATTATGCTTTACCACGAAAATACCAGAATTGAGCATTTTCAGTGTTAAATGAGAAAAATAATGCTAATTCCAATGTAAACAAATTTACGCCTAGAGATTCGTTTATTTTCTATACGCAACCGACTCGGCACATAATTTATATACATATGATCCGTATAAATTTGGTATCAAAGCATATACTTAGTATATATGTACATAAATATGTATGTAAGTATATTAAAATTGATCTACATACATATGTATTTCATGATGATTCCATAAAATCATTAAAAATATATAATAGAGTAAAGTTTGTATTATTACCCAAATAATTGATATAAGTTAAGGTAATTAGTTTTAAATTTATACATTTACCTTAAAAGGTTTGATATCATCTTAAAAGATCTAGCGGTCGCACATGCGCTCATATACATACATATAATTATGTGCGTATGTAAACAAATATGACAGACTATACGCATAATATTTGTAAATTTGTCTACATGCAACATACGTATGCAAATATCTACATTCAGTGCTTCATGAGAAATCTCCGTTCACACGGTCAGCCAATGGCGAAGCTCACTTTTTGTCAAAGAGTCAATGTGGCTACAATGCGTCACAACATTGTATTGTTCGTAGAAAATCATAGCTGTGCGGAAAAAATAAAGGAACGGCCGCCGATTGTCACCGCTTCCCTTGCCGCTGTACAGCTTCGCCTACAAACCAGCGTAGATATGTATACATATGTATGAGCATGCATACATATCGACGCTGATTTTTGCAAGCCGGGTAAAAATATTTTTTACATTCCTTGACAAATACAGTCAGTCCCGGTTATGTGCCACAATCAAAGATACAGATTTTTGTGGTTTGTTAAAAATAAAAATATAATATGGCCCATAAGCGAATGCGGATACTTAAGCAAGTGGTACTTAAAAGAATAATTTCTATGTATTTCAAAAAACAAACCGTGAGGTGCAGCAAGATATGGGCAGTTAAGAGGGATGATTTTCATTTAAGCGGAATACTACTTACCGTGCGATTCTGTACTGTGATACAGTATCAAGTCTCTAAATTTGACAGAGGCAATTTTTGAGACTTGAGACGATTTTGCTATTATGTTAGTGATAGTCACAAACTCTATTACATTTCATTATTCAGAGAAGTTTTTATACTTGAATGAAAATAAATATGTCGATAACAAATATTAAATTTTGTATAACTTAGTCAAAAAACATATTTATCAATAAAAAATAAAAATATATGTTGACTTTGTATCATAATATTAACGAAATTTATGTAAAATGTATTTATTTTCAACCTTTTCGTGTTTGAGTTGCTTACAAAATATAAAAAAACGACAATCGATTAATATCTATGGTGATCTCTATTCAGTATATTCAAAATGGCAGACAAATGTTCTTTTCGGTTTTGTGACTTGCTAACTACCAGGTCTYAAATTTGAGGCAAAATTTTGAGACTACAGCTAGAGACTAATTAGTKAAYAGTAACTTGTCACAAATTGAGATTTTAMSACAAAATGTCTCAAATAGAGAYTAGAGATTGGTTACAGAATCCCGCTATTAACATGTGATTCATTGTACACATAATTCAGAGGAATATTGAATATTTTCTTTCGCACATTTCTTGACTTGAAAATCGACAAATAAACTATGTTGTCAATTTTATTCTAATATATTTGAATACTTATATTTGCGAAGTTGTCACTTTTCCCCTCTCATAGAAAYATCAGAAATTGTTCAATTTATGATTTTTAGCTTTTGCCATCGTCGCGAAAAGACGYTTGTATTCAAAGGCATGCTCGGAGAGATGTAATGGTGTTTGTTTTTATGAATGAAGCAAGTTTGCCTGTTGAAAGTCGCTTGCGTTCATGAATGAAAATATTTTTGTTATGTGTTTTTCTACAAATTTCATCA
>NW_017537673.1:0-10853 GCF_001853355.1 Bactrocera latifrons
GTGCGTACACTTCATGGTCGCCAAGCAGCATACTTTAAGCCGGTTCCGCACAATAACAACTTGTGTTGGTTTGAACAGCTGACAGCTGTTGCGGTTTCACTTTCGTTTAAGTCATGATTAAGTTATCTGATAATTAGAACGCTTTTGCTGCATACTTCTAGGCGCTAAGTTTAGCTTTAAGTTTCAGATGTTGAGGTTTTCAGTTTAAGATAGCTCTTTGTTTAGGAGTGTGTATTTAAATTCATTCATAAAGGGAGTTGAATACACTTGTACTTTGCTGATATCATTTAATACTAATTTAGCGAGTGACGAATCGAACATACAACTGGCATAATGTAGTAAAAACTGGCAAAATCAAATGGAGGTAAAATAAGAAGGGTTTAGCCATTTTAATGAGGTAACTGAGGACTTTGTTGAATTAAATTAAACGGCCTACCCACCATCACCCATCTTCAGGACCGGCATTCGCTATACGACCGATTAGACCACGTCCAGCACGCAGTGAAGAAAATATAGCAACTGGGGCTGAGAGTGTACACGAAGCCCATAGAGAGTCGATTCGGCGCCGTTCGCAGCAACTCAGACTGGCGTATGGAACGGCTTGGCGCATTTTACGTCAAGATACAAAACTGAAAACGCACAAAATACAGCTTGTGCAAGAGCTGAAACCGTCCCAAATGAGCTCGCTTTCCTCTATGAGCTCCTGAAAAGTTTCAATAACGTCCAACGTTTTAACCCAAAATTTTGTTACGCGTTGAGTCTTACTTCTCCTTCAATGAGTATGTAAACAAGCAAAATTGCCGCATTCGGAACGAAGAGTAACCTGAAGAGATTCAAGAGCTGCCATTTCATTCGAAAAAACCAAAGAAAGTGGGTTGTGGGTCGGTAGAACCTTCTATCCATATTTCTTCAAAAATGATGAACGACGACCCACACCGCGCCAAGATAATCTACTATACATATATATATATATGTATGTGATGCCTAAAATTCAAGCTCGTAATTTCGGCAAAAGTTGGTTTCAATAATTTGGCCCAACATCCTACACATCGCATCCATAAATGGATTTATTGAGAGAACACTTCGGTAAGCAGATAATATCACGTTTTGGGCCTGTCGATAGACCGCGAAGATCGTGTGATATTACACGGTTTGACTTTTTCCCGTGAGGATATGTAAAGATTAAAGTCGATGTGGACAATATCGTTTCGATTCAGGCCTTGGAGCAAAGCATCACGCGTGTGATTTGCCAGTTACCAGTTGAAATGCTTGAACGAGTCATTGAAATTTGGATTTAATGGATGAGCCATCTGAGACGTAACCGTGGCCAATATTTGAAGGACATAACCTTCAAAAAAAAAAAAAAAATTGCGAAAGAATGCTCTTTGGAATGATAATAAACACTCCCCATTGAATTTGAAGTTTCTGTGTTTTTTTTTTTTTTCTTTAGAAACTCAGTACGAACTTGTTATTATTATTCTTATTGAGAATTCTGACTATTGGATTTTATATTATATAAAAACTGTCAGAAATATAATGGGTACCTAATTTTACATGCCTAGAACCTATGTAGATGCCATCTAAAAATAGAATACAGTATATCCATATTTTTGGAACTTCATCAGCTTTATATTTCCTAACTAACCTCCAGATCAATTTATAGATTCATTTCTCTTTTTATAAGTTAACCTCTTTCCCACTAAACTGCACTGTCATGCGTGGTCTATGCCTCACTAATGAACGGAAAACCCGGTAAACGGAAATGTACCGCTGAGCTACGCATCCAAAGGTCAATTGCTAATGCATAGAAAACCACAAGTTGAGCAGACAGATTAATAATAATTTCCAGTTGAATGCTAATATTTCTGCAAGACTACCTAGTAGTGAAAATAGTATTAATAATGCATATCATACATATATATAGCAATGCATCAAACCAGTTGTTATCAACTAGCATCGAATGGAGGGAAATTCACCATATTCCTTTGTTACAGATATATTTAATATTTCAATTTGGTGCAGTCTATTTTGAATGGTTCATTCCGGAATAATTCCATTTTTTGCAAAATTTATTCAACTCGGACCGGGTGATTTGTTGGCCTTAAGCTTGCCAGTAGTTAGTTGCAGCTCTTCGAGGGGATTTGCAGAAATCTTATACTCTAGATCACTAGACCCCTTTTTGGGTGCGGAAAAGAGTGCATTTAAGTCAGGTGGTTCAAGCGCCAAGTTTCTTCATTATATTATACCCAAGTCCCCAGGGGTTTTTGTTAATATTCTCACGTAGTTCTGCCTACTTTATTCTTCTTCTTTCCATCAATGGCTTGCTTTAGCTCCTTTTTTTTGCTTTATATTGCTCAGCTTCTCGGCATGCGAATCCTCTGCGCCTGGATTTCGTGTAGGATCTGCGAAGGCGAAGGAATGTTCGTCTGAGTTGTAAAGTACTGGTTTATGTTTGCTGTGAGATGCCTTGGGATTGAGTTTTGACAGCCTCTTGTTATATTAAGAATTGTATGCTCGACAATTTTCCTTGGAATTTTAGGGAAGTTGCTAGATGAGTTCTGATGGTCTATTTATATTTTGTTTCGAAATGTTCCATTTTCGTGTTTTAGTCTTTTTCCTGTGCTGGTTCGCGTTTGTTCCGGTATATAGGATAAGGTTGCATTTCCTGTGCTGAGCACTATTAGACCTAGCYGCGCAGCYATCTCTAGAATGCGCTTTTTCCGAGTTCGTGGTTGGCATACTCCACTTTACGACTTTAGAATTTAGGTCTTCGGAGATAATTGATTAGACCTGGCTGTATCCTCAATATTGTCTTGTTGAAACCAAAGATCGTGATCTTCAACATTCACCAATTCAGGCCCGAAAAAGTAATTTCTTTAATCAAAGCTCTATAGCGATCCCCATTGACTGTAATACTATGGCCGACTTCACTTTTGCAGAATAATAATAAAAGTGATGCCCTCTGTCCATACCGTGACTTTGTGAGCATATAACTTTTAAGGATGAAAAATGAATTGTGGATTTTCATCACATCAAATGCGACAATTTTGCTTCTAACGTACTGATTCCACTAAAAGTGAGCTTCGTCGCTGAACATATTTAATTTTGTATTCGCTGGCCATCTTGTCATGGCTCTATTCGCCGTATATGTGAGCGTGTGTTCTGAAGTAAGTATATTCATAACGAAATCGGAAACCAATATAAGTCTTTGCCAAATGACAGCTGTCAAAAAACCAACTCCGAAAATGGTAATATCTCATTGAAAACCAMACGTCTAAAAACCCATTAWAAAATTAACTTGCTTTTATTTATTCTGTGAAAGAACTAACAGATGAATTAAAAAGTCCCCGCCCCATTATAATACAACACCATTCGATTTCATTTTCGGGTTTTTATTCAATATATTAGTTTGTCAAAAAAATCTTGCGGTATTTTTTTTTTTTTKTGCATTTTCAATTGTTCGTAAAATTTTTTTTGATGACTCATGCCCATTTTGACCGATGCTACGGCTGSTACTATGCCGGTCTCTTTCGACCAATTATCGYAATTTTTGACGACAGRCCATCCGGAGCGTGGACCATCTTCGACCACCTCTACACCCGCACGAAAACGTTGAAACCATCGTTGTGCGGTGAAAATGGAAACTGTATCGGGTCCATAAACTGCACAAATTTTATTGGCGGCTTGAGATGCATTTTTGCCTTTATCGTAGTAGTACTAATATGTAAAATATGTCGTATTTTCTCTTTGTTTTGCTCCATGTTTGCGACGCTATAACTGACGCACGACTTAAAAGAAACGACAAACAATCAAACATGTGTTAGCGCCTGAAATGAGCTTTCCAAAAAGGTATAGCATTACCCGATGCGACGAATAAAACTGGAACTACGCGCTCTCAGCGCCAACTAGCGAAAATACCGCAAGACTTYCTTGACAACCAAATAYATACATTTGTAGTTCAMTTCGACGGTGATACGCTGATTATAGCGGTAATCCAAAATTTATTCCATGAGCATCCCAAAATACAGACGTCATAGCCTTTCCAGCCAACTAATTTCTGTTCCACATGTTCAGCTCGAGTATATGCTTGGTGTCTGTTTAGGGAAGTCACTTTTTCTACCAATGTGACCAGATTGGAGAAGAACTCAACATATTTCGAGTTCTTCTAAATTGCTTGTGGAATTTTATAATTTATAATCGGCAATGCATTCAAAGTTTGAATATGTCTTTAATTTTAACAGCAATCCATATTTTACTGCAAAGATGAGCAACTTACAAATTTTTTTTGGTTAAGATCAGCACTTTAATAAATTCTTAATCCAGACAAATTTAAACTCTTCTGGAAAAGAAGTTTATCTGTCTACATATCTTAACCACCATAAAGTACTGAGTCAGGGGCTTGAATGTAGTTAGTGCAACATACAGGATTGGATTAAGGTCTAAAATATACACTGCAAGGCCAATAACGTCACGCAGAGACTAGTTTGGACATTTGCGGTACTAGATGGAGTTCAATGGCTAAGTTCAAGAGGACTAGTCGTCCTTGAGGATGCCTGCGCTTGATGTGAATTTTAACAAACCCTGCGGCCTCACTATCGATACCTRATCYAGTGTATCATACCGTGRRACTMCAGRTGCTTACATTGTAATCTTGCCAATGTGGCACAAGAAAATGAGCCTCAACGTTGAAATGAAAATCCGGATCATTTTCAAGTTGTTGCTCAGCCCAATTCACAAGCATACGACGATTGTGGTGGTCAAGCGGCTTCAGTTCTTGCGTTAATTTGATCATGTAAGGATGTAGCCAAGATCTTTTGCCAAAATTCGCCACAAAGACGTCACAGAGATGCCCAACGCTTGAGAACAACGTGTGAGAGACTGATTTGGGTGTTCCTCAGTTGATGCGCCAGCGACAGCAACACTCTCGACACTACAGACACTTCTTTGTCTCACTGGCAGGAGAGCATTTGTGCTTGTGCATTCAGATTTTTCCACTAGACGCTCAGTTGTTGATCGRACAGGACRATTATGGCGACCATAAATTGGTCTTAAAATTAAGACCACTGACTACGAATTTCGTTAGAAAATTTTAATAATTTCGACGCGTTGTTGGCTCATATATCTTTCCGTGACAAAATGGCAAACCTTAAGAGAAATACCAAAAGAACGGGAAAAATATGGCGCCGTTTGCTGTCTGTATCGGTTGTTTTTCGTAGTGTTCCGATTGAAAAACCCGTTATATACAAATTTTAATACTTTTTGCGGAAGACTGGCATTTCAATAAATAATTTGAAATTCGAAATATTTATACTTTAGAATTTTTTATTGAATTTTCAACAACACAAAATAATTATTTCCGCATTACATTATAGATTCTTATAGTATATAATATTATACATTATTTTCTATATTTGGCAAACGGGTAAATTACGATACATACTATGGGTTATAATTTTTGGAATACGCGAATATGACACGAATATGAGAAACTAATGGCAAGACCACAATTAAATTCATGTTATTAAATGCTAATATAACCTAATAATTACATAATTTATATATAAATACAAGTGTATTAAAGCAAAATTAAATTAATTGCGTAAATTGCTTCGTATCCAGTCGTCATAGTTGGCCACACGCGTATGCACGGCCGGCCAGCCGCTCAGACCGCACTTGTAGCCAAACGATACGATGCCCTCCAACACCCAAGCATTGTTGCGGAAATGCATCAGCGGTCCACCAGAATCACCATCGCAACTATCCTCGGCATAATGTCCACCAGCACAAAGTTGATTGCTCACCACCTTCACCTTGCGTTCGCGATACTTGCGCTGACATTGTGACAAGTCCACAAGCGGCACTTGTAATTTCTGTTTTACAGCACTTTTGGGGCTGTGCAGCGTGCGACCCCAACCGGCGACYGTGTACAGTGTGTCGCTAGCCGGTGCCGAAYGCTCCTGYGCCACCGCCGATGGCAGGCAGATGGGRCGTATGGAATCCGAGAAGCGTATATCCTGATCGAGACGAATCAGTGCGATGTCGTTCTCCTTATTGGCCGCATTATCACGATATTGATTGTGTGGTATGATCTCCTCAATGCCCACACGTATGGCCTTGGGAGCGCATGAGTAGCCGTTGCAATCGGTTTGCTTCGTGGTGTCATATTCGCCTAAGCGAACGCCAACGCTGCGGGAAGAGCAAATAATGATGTTGTTAATATATTTTTATTGATGTTATTATACTTATTTATTATTTATGGATTTATACATAAAAAAAAAGTGATAATATTATGTTAGATGCAATTTCTAACTCAATTCTCTGAGTGCATGAATGCTAGTGATGAAGAGTGGATCACCTAAGACAATATCAAGCGAATGCAATCGTGGTTGAATAGAAGTGAGTTGGTGAAATTTATGCGTGAGGATTGATTTTCGGGAGGGTTTTGCTATGTATGTTGGTGGATATGCTTAGAATATCTTACTAAAAGCCGATCCCTTAGGGTCATATACATAATTCGAAGATCTACTGTCAACAATTGGACCGTCTAAAGAAAGCATTCGCCCAGAAGTGGTCAGCTTTGCACCATAGGAGAGGAATTGGGAGCCATCAGGACAGTATCTGGCCAGCGAGATCGATAGTGACCGACTATAAGCTCCGGAAACTTGGTTGGGATGTTCTTATGAATTGAACTTATTGTCCGAACATGATACCAAATGATCGCTACCACTTTCTGTCCATATCGAATGATTTTGCTGGTGGAAACTTCATCTCATCGGTATCTTATGAAAATCAACGGTTACGGTTTTTTGCCAATAGGGACGGGAATGTCAATGGTCTTGGCATTATGAAATTAGGCTAGGTCATGTCGTCCGAATGGACGGAAAACACCCCAGCTCTGAGAGCAATCKACGCAGTACCCGCCGAGAGAAGCAGAGGAAGATGAAGRCATCCACTCCGTTGGAAAGACCAGGTGGAGAAGGACATGGCTACCTTTGAAATCTCCAATTGGCATCAAAAAGCAAGTGGCAAGTTATTACGTAGTACTTAGTTAATCAAATCAATTTTCTCATACCGGAAATACCATAAAGTACAGTCATGAAATTTGTGCTTAACTTCGAGAATTTGAGAATTAATAAATCTTAAAAGAGCTGCGGTTTTCAACAGCCCACTGTAATTAGGAAATTTTTAAGTGTGACCAAATGGCATCCGCAACTTTAAATTTAGAGCATTTAGGAATGAATATGAGTCGATAATGAAAAAAATGTTAGTGAGTCAAAGTTAAGATCTCCAGACTATTTTTTTATGTTTTTTTTTTGTTGGAAATTTCGAATGAAATCCGCAAATTACTTCAAACAAATGCACAAAATGTCACTTACAGCTGACCGATTTGCTTCTCAATGGCACCTTTCACGCAATGCGCCGCCGTCAGCACATAGCGGTTATTTATGAGCGAACCTGCACAGTTGGTTGACAAGCCGCCGGAACCTATAATTACAATAGATTGAAAAATTTACAATTCTAATATTATATAACTAAATGCAAATTTACAAGAATGCAAATAGGTTTGCGCATTCCAGCATTTGCTGTCAAGTCAAACTCTTACACATTACTAAATCAATAAATCTACTTAAGTAAAAGTAAGCAATTCGTCACTCACGTCGATTGTACTCGAGCAACACCATCCATGGAAACTCATAGAGATCCGCATCTGAGCCGCCGTAGATCTTATTCGATATAGTCACGCCGCCACAGGAGGGCAAGCGCGGCAGTACAGCCGCGGCAGACGTTTGCGCACCCGCTGACAGACCTTTGGGCTGCTTGCCGCTGCCGCCGATGCTGTTAAAGTCACGCCCACCAGCAGCCACTTCGCTTATGTGCTGACTCAGCCGTTGTCGGCCCTCACCGAAGCCGCCGGGAAATAGCACCGTGCTTGGCTGGCGGCTGTAGCCGTCATCGTCGTCGTAAGTGTTGCGTGTGAAACCGGTATCTCCGGTGCAGCAGACATACGGCGCTTTGCCGTAGCCGTCTTTGCATTCGGAGGCGCGTAGAAATTCGGTGTCGAGCCGCTGTGCGGAGACGCGTCGCAGCACCGACAACAATATCTGACAATCGTAGATTGAGACGCATGCGCCGAGACGTTGATTCGGATTGAAGCAGCGGCGCGCTGAAAAAACGTAAACAAAAAGCGTAAAGAAGAGTGGTTAAAAAAGTAAAAAAGAAGAGTGGTTAAAAGGCAAGACGCATGCATAAATGAAAGATAGGCGCTAGCGGTTTAGTTGGCTTTGTCGGCGGTAATAATTTATGCATATGTGTATGCAGTTATAAATATGGTACGGTGTCTGGGGATTCACCTTGACCACAGTCACTCTCTGTTTTCTGCAACTCATTTTTGTCTGGCCGCTGTTGTCTTTTCTTTTTTTTAATTTTCATTTCATAGTCTTAATTTCTTATTCGCGCCTTTTCGAGCGCTGCTGCTGGCTCGTCGTCTCATCGTGCATGCATTTGGTCTAATTGAACATTTTTGCGGTTTACAAATATTGCCACTATATTACTTTATTGTGTTATTTTTTCGTTTCATTAACGTTTGCGGTCGAACGCAATGAAAGGTTCTTTACTTTTCACGGCGACAGCTTTGACATGTGCGCGAAATTTGCATAAATTAGCTCATAAACCAGCTCATTGACTATTTTATTGACACAATTACAACAAATCATAAAGCTTTATTTAGTCAATATATTTACATACATATATTATACATATATTTAATAAGCGAAATTCTTGATCTTTGTTGTTCAATAAGTCAATATGTTGAATGATTAACCACACTTTTTTTAAATAAATTGTTTGTTTTTCGAACAGTCTTTTCAGATGCAAATGTCATTTCTTGTAGCAGGTTGTCAAAATATATTTAGAATTTTCTAACAAAGGAAACAAGTTGTCAAATTAATTTTAGAATTTCTTAAGAGGGGATTTTCGTAGCAAACCGCGGGCCTGTCAATGTGATCATTGTATCGGTAAACATTTTTAAAATCGTATTTACCATAAAATAGAGGACTTAGTTTTATGATTTAGGATAACTAAAAGCAGATAAAGCTACTTTCATTTAATTTTGTATTTTTTTTTTTTTGGTTGTAATTTTGTTAAATACAAATTTTTCCATAGAMATGTTTTGATCGTTCAGTATGTATGGCGTACTAAAGTGGTCCGATATCGGTRGTGCCCACAAATGAGCAGTCTCTTGGTAAGAAAATACATGAGTCTATCTATCTATTTGACTAATRTGTATCTTGAAAACTGAGCGATTAGTTCGCGTATATACTGACAGACGGACGAAAATGGTGTGATCACATACCTACATATGTAAATGCATTATTGAGTCTCCGACGTTTGCTTATGAGTAAACTTCGTAGAAACAAGAGTTGTCCAAGCATTGCATTATCGTAAGTTTTATAATAGCAAAAAAACAAGAGTTGTCCAAGCATTGCATTATCGTAAGTTTTATAATAGAAAAAAGTTCGAACGATTCTACAACACCTCTAGAATATTGTCCTACATTTTCAAGTTGATCCGAGTAACAGCTTCGGAGATACAGCCTTCCCAATAAAGACGTGGACGAAGCATATTTTTCGATTATAACTATTAAAAAAAAAAAAAAATGTCGCGATTTTTTTTCCTTGTCCAAGATGATCCAGTAAGGAGTTTTCCTGCCAATGCGGACGATAATAAATCATATTCAAAGTATTGTTCATCTGAAGCTATAACATTTYTCTATATTTCTGGCAATTTGTGGATTTCATCTCCCGAAAYAACTACTTTGGCTTGGCAGACACGAATGAATCAAGCCATTTTTTGGTAGCCTGCTCTGATTGGGTGAGGTCGTACCAAATCAAACAGTACAAATTGGCGGTATGACAAAACTTCTGTTGTTTTTCGTATATTTTTTAATTGATCTTACGACTTGTAGCTGAGCGTTTACATTATGGAAAGTTATTGCCTAGTGTCTAGTTGCAACTTCTGCAGCAACCGCTCGATTCAGTTTGATGAGATATTGTCAGTAGAGTTTCCCCTTAATGGTTTCAGCCGGTTTTAAGAGCTCATAATACAGCACACTTCTTTGATCTTGAAGTCATGAATATTTTTTATCATTGATTTTGCTTATTGGCCAGATTTCACGCATGATTTTCAGCGYTTGGTGCTATTGTAATGGTTCTATGTGTCACAATGTGCTGAAAAGCAGCTTGTTTTGTTAGCGTTCAAGCAGCATTTTTGACATGCAAAATCGTCTCTCAACGTCTCTTGGTTTCAATTCCAAATTTTTGTTATTAAACGCTTTGAAAATGCTGCTTGAGGGACTCCCAAAGTTTCTGTCAGCGCTACTTATGTTTGCAAACAATCTTCATCGAGTAGTGTTTTCAGTTGCTCAACTTCAAACTGCGTCTTTTTTCTTCRTCTTCCATGCCACAATCACTACTTTTAAATCACACAAACTACTTTTCGCACGTTCCCCATCRAATTTCGATGACTTTCGGCTAAGGCTTCTTACCTAGATTTTTGCGGTTTACGTGTTTTACGAGCGTCTACTGTAACTTAATGCAAATCAGATTGTTGAATCATTGCAAGTGACTCTTCTAAATATTTTTCTAATCAAAGCTGAATTTCGCTTTTGCAAAGATATTTCGCAAAATTAAATGAAGGCAGCTGCTGTTAACTAGCAAAGAATTTCAAAATAATGAATAATACAGAAAAGATGCTAATCAATATTCATTCAGCTGCAAGCGCACCTACTTTCCAAATGAGATTTGGCCGCAGAAAATGAAAGTTAGTGCTAATTGCTTATTAAAATTAAAATATAA
>NW_017537673.1:13668-36958 GCF_001853355.1 Bactrocera latifrons
TTTTTAATTTTTTCAAAAGCTATTAACGTTAAAAAAAATAATTTTGCGAAAATATTATAAAAAATATTTTCAAAAATTTTTGCGCTGATACTATAGCAGAAATTTATAAATATGACGAACGTTTTTTAACAAGCAACAGTTCTTTCATTCATATTTAATGCAAAAAATATTATTTCTTTTTACTCATACAAATAGCTGTAATTCAATTCGCATACTCTWTTGACTTGTTTTTTCACCTTTATTACTTTTTGTAAATAAGTCGTTTTTCATGGATAAAAATAATATCAAAACAACTTKACGAAATTTTTATTGACACAAACTSCATTAAGAACTTGTTTAATGCCTCTAAACGTATTTGAGATAATACAATTGAGTTTTGATTGTTTATTAAACTAAAACCGCTATTTCGCAATAAATCGAAAACGCCGAACAAAAAAATKTGGTCATCTATCTGGACACCGCTTTCGATTTTTTCTGGTTTTACTATAAATTCTACTAATTTACTGCTACATACTTACGCTGTGTTTCGAACAATTGTCCAAACACTAAATTGGTCGACAGCGCGCTTATAACGGTGATAAAAATTACGCGCAACATCTCCAGGCTTAAATTMCGACGATATTTGTTCTTTGCCAATTTTGTGTTGTTTAAAAATATAATTTAAATTTTTGCACAAATTAGCTTTTAATTTATTTATCTGCCTCAAATTGTTCAAAACAAACTTTGCTCATGCAGTTTTTGCTTTAAAACTCACACACACAGTTACTAAAACACTTGTTTTGCACGCTTTCGTAAGTTTGTTATTCTTTGTGATGATTTGCAGCACACGTCTATGCGCAGAGTATTGGAGCACAACTGAAATCTCTGCTGGATGAGGGTCCATTTTATAGCTTGATGTGCTGAACACAATGACCGCGACATCTGTCAAATATTAAAATACACACGTTCTTACGGACACAGTTATTTTGACAGCTGCACGACTACACGACTGCAGGTCGACAGTTGTTGCACTCGCTAACTTTAATATATTCTTATATTTGCCAACGACAGTAGGGCGACAGCAGAGTTGACAGTAGAATAGATATTATATAGATATTAGATAGAGAGATGAGGAAGAGTGGTGATGCCACTAATATGTAAAATGTAAAACTAYTCACAGCTCTAATAAACTTGATGTTATTTTACAAATAAAAGCATAAAATAGCTCTATTATATCATTTGTAATAACAATTGATAATTTAAAASAAAATATTTACCTATTTATTTATTTTTTGCATACAAAATTGCACTTTGAACAAATTATTAAAATTTCATTGAAGTGAAAGGTATTAGTACGGCCACAACGAAATTGTGTACATGCAAAATGGAGCGCTGTATTGTYTTGTATACATGCCGGCCATTGTTATGTCGCTAGCTTCTTACGAATGTTGATGTAGTAGGATTCAYAACGCCATTTTCAGTTCACTGTAGTGCTGCTGCAGAATGTCGCGGCCATTGTGTTCAGCACATGAAGCTGCCAATAAGATGTGCAAAGAATCAAACTGGTAATCGAAACAGTGATTTTYATGAATGAGTTGACTGAGTGTGTAAATTGAGTGCTTTAATACGCACCGAGCCTTCAACAGGTTCAGCTGTTACACTGAACACACATACATATGTACGTATATGTATATGTATATGTATGTATGACTGTTAGTTGCAGTTGCGATTTATAAATCACGTCTTTATTAACACATGTTCTGTTGCGGTTATGAGTAAGTTTAAGAGATTAACTTTAGTGTTTACGGCGAAATGTGCCGACTAACGAAGAAAGGCGAAATTCTGACATAATAAGCAAGCGTTGCAAATTCGTTTCCTTTGCGGTGATAAGCCGTTGACGCTAATGCCAACTGCAATGACGTAGGTTGTGAAATGGGTCTAGGAAGTGTTACAAATTGAATACATAGCTTGGTGATTCATATGCTGCAGTTTTATTTTTAATTTTTTTTGTATGTTTCTTTTAGTTTATTAAATCAAATTTGTTTTCATTATTGTTTTTTGTTTTTGTTAATATATACTTTTTTTTCTCATTCTATTTATCTAACATCATGCACTTTCCTATCGTATTCTCCTATACAAGTATGTCTGCGAAATTAAGTCGCGTATAAACTCAGCAACTTAGCTGAAACTCGTTTGCTCGCTAACAGCTGTTAACTAGCTAGACTAAATGTTCCCCAAACGTGTTATATTTGCATACAAACTTACAAAACTATGAGTGAGTGTGTCCATAGATGTAAATTACTTTTCTATAAACACAAATCTCACATGCGCATGTTGTTTTTTTTTTTTATTTTATTTTACTACTGAAACTTCTGTGCTACCTTTACAACGCGTTTGTTACTTAAGTCTTTTGCTTTTGGTACTTTACTCCCGTTGTTACACGCGACTGAGAATTTGAACTTTTTTCGCTTGAAAAACAAGACACTACTCATTCTAATAAACCTCTCACTCATACACCTRATTTGTGGCGCTAAGCCAAAAAGATTCACTCATTTGCATATAATCTGAATACGAAGGCAGTTCGTTAAGTCAGTGCATTTTTGTTCATCATGTGTTAGTAGTGAAGATGGCACACATGTGAAATGTYGATTCAAATTCCATTATTCGTTTTAGTAGTATCATTTTCGCTAGCTAGAMCTTGATCCAAGTGGATGAAAACCAGCTCTGAGAGTATTTGACGCAGTACCCCTCGGGGGAAGCATAGGAAAAGCAAGACCTTCACTCCGTTGGATAGACCAGGGAGAAAAGAGCCCAAWCATCTAATAGGAAGAACGACCGGCACGCTATTGTAAACTCGGCTATAACCGCTTATGATCCGGTCTTCAAACCTTCTGTTAGTCGGTGGATATTTTCGAGCATTACTCATGTCGGCCAGTTTGGCAAGCCTTTCGTACTCACTCATTTCGGCCTCTCCCTTTTTCTGTCTGCAAATGCGTCTCGTTGCGAAATAGGCAATCTATTTTGTCTTCACTGCGAGATGACACACCTCATCGTATCAGCTGTTCTTTCTTTTCGCCTTTTCCGACAATCAATGGTTTCGTTTGCAGCTGTACATAAAGAGCTTGAAATGTCATCCCACAGCTCCCTTATACCGAGTTTTTGATGAGTGCTCTCAGTGAGCAGGAACGCAAGTCGAGTAGAAAATCGTTCAACTTCCCGTTGTGATTGCAGCTTCTCGAAGTCGAACCTTCCTTGTGTTTTTTGATGTGCCTTTTTTTTATTGCATAAAGGCAGGTTCCTATCTTGGCTGCAACAAGATAGTGGTCCGAGTCCAAAAGTGCCAAACATACCTTCTTTGCCCACCTTGGCGTTAAAGTCGCCAAGCACGATTTTGACATTGTGGGAGAGGCAGCTCTCACAGATACGCTCCAAGCGCTCATAGATGACATCTTCGGCCACATCGTCCTTCTCTTCCATGGGGGCGTAAGCGCTAATCAGCGAAAAGTTAAAGATCTTCGCTTTGATGCGGATTGTGGCTAGACGTTCATCCACCGAGCTTAATGCCAGTACTCGGCGACGGAGTCTCTCTCCCACCACGTGTACCACACCAAATTTGCGTTCTATTATATGGCCATTGTAGTAAATGAAATAAGGACCTACCCGTCTCAGTCCTCGTCAGGTTCATCGCATTTCTAGGACGATGACGTCAGCTTTTCATTTATATATACCTATGTGCTCTTCTAATGAATTGAATTGAATTGAACCTGAGAACTCAAACAAATAAGTGGCGAATCGAACACAGCTCTAGTTCTGATCTTCAAACTGAGCAAATAACTTTTATGACACCACATGGTGATCCAAACCAATTTAGTACTATTWTATTGTAAAACTATTTAGAAAGTATATTGAGTCAAAATAGAGTAGCATTGCGACAAAAGGAGCTACTTCTTGACTTATCAAGCTTACCTCGTATATAKAAGCCAATATACACTCCACTAGAAGCTATGGAAAAAGTCAAGTTTGTTGTGGTTTTCCTATGAAATGGTGTTTTGGAGAAGTCGGACCACTTATATTAGAGCTAGCATGTAATTTGGGCAAATTAGAAAAATTTCCATTGTTTTCTCAGTTAAATTAATGCAATAATTCGTCATAAAATAATGGTAAACAAATGCTTTCAACTCTACCTTTCGAGTTATAATGAAAAATCTTATACATATGTCAATAATCATATGTCTAGCTCATCCAACATTAAGGTTTGGGTAAACGCAACACATATAGATACAATATGATGATCCAAAACACGGGATTTATATACGATATAGGTATGAACATGTATTTGAAGGACTATATAAAAGAACAGCGGAGCGAGCTGAGTCAATTTAGCCATGTCCGTCTGCCTTTTCGAATGTATAAAGGCGAATAAGTTCTTCAGATATCGATCTGAAATTTTGCATAYCCCATTTTCTCCCCAAGAAGCTACTTACATATTTGTCGAAACCGTCGGTATCGGTTACTACATCGGTTACTATATCACTAAAAGATATACCTGTCATACAAACCGGTCGATCAAAATCAAGTTCTTGTAGGAAAAACTTTTTTATTTGACTTGTGTATAGATTATTGTCTAAGGGAATTCTACTACCTTCGAATAATTGTTCAGTTCGAACCATTATATCATATAGCTGTGATAGAGACTAACCGATCAAAATCAAGATAAAGCTCTCTTTACAACCTGTTATGCTWTAAGAAATGCATTTATGAAGGGTGTTATAACTTCAATGCAACCGAAGGTAACGGTTTTGCTTATTTCTTAAATCTTATTTTTCTTACTTACAAAAAAAAAANAAAAAAAAAAAAAAAAACAAAAAAAAAAACGTCTTCGCATTCATAAAATCTACACAATTAATATTCAATATTTGTTTCCGTTAAATATTCAATTATGCACACAATTTCTTGAAAAACTTGTTGTTGCTTGACTGCTCATTGTCTTTTTATTAACACTTTTATTCTATCGTAAAGCTCAATGAATCGCAACGCTACACAATTTGCAATTTTCATGTAAATTCCCAAMGTGTATACAAAATTTGAGTGTAATCGATTAAAAATAAATCGAGTTAATTTGTAGATTGCTCTACATGCAGCATGACAACAACAGCTATAACACTTGTGTTGCGTTGCTCTGGATTGTCATCCAATCTAGGGAAATACCTGCAAATATTTCCGTTTACGTTAGTCTATGAGTCACACATTCTAACCATATTCAGTGTCTAATTACGCGCTTCACCCGCCACGTACTCGGGCCAGCAAGCTTTTGGCAGTTTTATTGCAGTTTAATGACTTGCCAAGTGCCACATGCGTTTGATTTGACATTGTCTCATTAGAAAAGTTATTGAACTCCTGTTGAAGTGGACTAGCGACTGATTTAACAATTTACAGTTAATATAATATGCCGCATAGTAGTCGCGGTTAATTCTTTTGTGGAATTCTGCAAACAGAAGCCGTTGACTTTAAACCGCAAGTGTAGTTTTCGCGAAGGAACTAAAATTATCATAAATTTTTATTATTGAAACTGAATGATTTACCGACATTATTAACCAATAGTCATGAAATAATAAAGTTGCTGAATGGTAACATTAAGTTAGGCGAAGCAAATATGAATTGTATATAACATGGAATAGTTCGTGTCTAATGCTAAAAGAAGGGAAAGTACAACTAAAAGTAAATATTGTCTAAGTGCATCGTCAGCATTAATTTCCATAAGCATCACGAGCAGCTAGATATATAAGAGTTATTAATGAGTTTCATACTTAAGATTTTTAGAAAGTAACAAATCTGGAAATTTTTATTTCTATTCGTTGATTCAAAAATCGCCCTATAAGTCTTTCACTCTTAAACATSTTAAGTTTTACATACTGGTTTTTTAAACAGCTGGCAACCCTTAATTTTTGTTTTTTAATTAGCTAGTTAAGCTTCTTTAGTTGGACTTATATTTCATTGCAACAAAATTTTAAATATTTGGAATCCGCTTAGACATTTTTCTACTGCGCTGGGATGGTCTTAAGTGCCTTCAGCGTATTTTTTTATTTCTATTTTTTATTTTTTTTATTTATTTTTTGTTTTTGTGTTGGCGCAGTGGCATATCGTTGGCCGTTTCAACATCATATGAAGAATATAGTGTCCTTAGTTATATTTTCAAGCATCTCTTTTGCGATCTCTATACGTACTAAATGTTGMTTTTTCRTAAGATTCAAGTCTTTTGGTACGAATCTAGCATTGACAGGCATCATACCCAAAACTATAACCAAAAGATGTTGAACCGATCTATTGAGATTTTCTCATAACAGATCAAGAACTATATGCATATGAGTTTTAGTTAGAACAAAGGGATTTGGTGTGTTAATAAAGCATTGGGGAAAAAATACTCTTGGAGGCAAGGTTTCAATAGATCAACATTATTTGAACTATGCATCAGGGAAATCAACCATTGTAAAGCAGTTCACTAATTTTTAACCAGGCGAAATAAGAAACATGGACTATGAAAGCCGTGGACGCCCAAAAGAGGCTGTTACAAATGCAGCATCATAAATAAAGTTGTTCGAGATAGCTAAGGCTCTAAAGTTATCAAAGGAACGTATTGGATATATTGTTAATGAATATTTGGATATTMGTTTTTTGTTTATGGTCAAAGCAAGAACTCACTTTTGACCAATAACAACGATGAGTTGATGATTCGCTGCAGTGTTTGGAGATGTTCAAGGGAAAGAAACCCGAATTTTTACGACGAWATGTRTCAACAGATGAAACAAGGCTCCACRATTTCACCTCGTCCAATMGACAGTCATCCGAGTRGATTGCACACGTCGAAAAACGCAACAGTCGGCTAGCAAGCTTTATTCTGAGATGCACTTGAAGCAATTTTTATTGACTTGAAAAAGAAAGCTTCAACAACAGCATTACATCGCGTCATTGGACCATTTACATAAATGGCTAAATTGCCGAAAAATGGCCTCATTTGAAGAAAAACAATATGCTGTTTCAACAAGGCTGGCCTTCACAATCAACTGATTATCAACGCGTCAATATAGGAATTGGTTCTTGAGAAGCGACGATCAACAGTCAGGGATCTTACTGGAATCATGTCGTAAGTATCCAAAATCACTAAATTTTTTCTGTAAAACCCGGAAAAATATCATCAATCGCCCGAATAGCATGGCAAATGTGAGCCAAAACCAATAAACCACGTCAAGGCAGGTCAAAAATGATTTTTTTTTTTATTTTATTAAAGCTTACATAATAAACAAATTATTAAATAAACTAAAGTACGCAGCGCTAGCATCAAAGGCTTTCGGCTGAAGAAAAAAAAAAATGATTTTTATGTTGACAGTTTTCTTCGACTATCGAGATGTGGTGCTCTCCAAATTCCTTCCGACCGGCGATATGCGCCAATTGTGAGAAGCTGTTCGTAAAAGAGGCCGGAATTATGAACCAACAACTCTTGAMTTTTGCACCACGTTAATGCAACTCGCACACTGTATTGATTCTTCCTAAGTTTTTCGCCAAAGTTTCAACCAAACTCCGTGTGATTTCTGGCTATTCAGCAGGCTAGTGCGACCGCTCCRGGGAAGCCGTTTTGAGAGATTTGAAGACATTAAACGTGAAACATTGAATGCAATTYGAAAATTGCCTTTAACAGCAACATTTAAATTGCCTTCTCGGTAAGAACCAAAAAAGTTCCTTTCAAACAAAAACTTTCGGTTTAATACTAATGAAAGACTTTAGAATAAAGTAATAAATTATATTCATACAAGTTGCCTAAATTGAGGTTAATGTTCTAAATAAAATTAGTCCCAAAGTAATTTGAATTCTATTATATGCTCTAATGGAGGAATACATATTTTATGCGAGAAATAATTATTATTTATGTACACAGTAAGATATCAAAATCGCAGTTTCCGAATACAAACTATGATAAAATATCTTTAAAGGGTGGAATCGAGAAACTCTCAAAATTTAACTATTTTGATTAGCGAATATAAAAGATATCCTTTTAAAAATTCTTAAGCGTTTGCCTTTATAACATACAAACGTATATACATAAAAGAATCTGGCCTTGTACAAATCATACATATACTACATACATATTTATTATATTTCTCTAAACATGTTACAATTTATATATTTTTGAATATTAGCTAAGTAATCCTAGATAACTATGTATTATGGTACTACCAAGGTTCCATGTGATCTGCGATCCAATCGATATAACTTCGTACACGCGTATAAATTCCCGGAATATTCTCTTGACCGCAGCTCTGGCGTCCAAATGATACAACACCCTCTATTACCCAAGAGGCTGAGTGGAGACGCATAAGTGGACCGCCAGAATCGCCAGTGCATGCATCTTCGTAGAATACACCGCCAGCGCAGAGTTGCTCATCAGATAGCGATGTCTGAGTCTCGAAAACATGGCGACATTTTTCCATTGAATATAGMGGCAAGTGGACTTTCTTCTTCACTCTGCTATGTCGGGCTAAATAAATAGAAAAATTTAGTTATTGTAAATGTTTCAAATGTTGTTGTAATTGTATTATTATTCGTGGAAGAATTATTCTGAAGAGGAGATCTGAGGAAATTATTATTATTATAATTAGGTTGTCAAATATCTCCCTTCCGCCTTTTTGTCTTTTGAATTTCGCCGCTATGTAAAAAGCGCTAAAAAGCTTGTATATGGCAATACTATACATCTTTGAAAGGTCTTGACATAACCTACAAAAYGACGCTATGCATAATTAGTTTGGATATTGCATTCAATAGTTACAGACGTGTAAACATGGAGTTCACTAAAGCCGAAATTCGCGATATTTTAAAGTTTTCCAGCGATAAAGGCAAATCCGCTGGAGAAATCTTCCGTGCGATTAATGGTGTTTTGGGGGATGATACTCTTTCACTTCGAACTGCGGAGGAATGGTTTCGACGATTCAGAGCGGGTGAAAGCGACASCATGTATAAGCCAGCCGGCAGAAGACCTGCGATGACGAATACCGAAATCATGGAAAACATCGAGTTAGACCAGCATGTGGCATCTCGTGGCATCCCCCAGAAGACGGCAGTTAGTYACCAAACTATTTTAAACCATCTGCAGAAGGTTGAATATACAAAAAAGCTTGATGTTTGGGTGCCGCATGATTTGACGCAAAAAAAGCTTCTGGACCGAATCAACGCCTGTGATATGCTGCTGAAAGGAAACGAACTCGACCCATTTTTGAAGCGGATAGTGACTGGCAGCAAAAAATGGTCAGTTACGAAAATATCAAGCGAAAACGGTCATGGTCGAAGACCGGTAACAAACAGTGGCCAAGCCGGGATTGACGACCAGGAAGATTTTGCTRTGCGTTTGCTGGGATTTGGAGAAAATCATCTACTATAAGCTGCTCCCATATGGCCAGTGCTTAATTCTGCCATCTACTGCGTGTAGTATTCCACCAGGACAATGCCAGACCACACACTTCGTTGATGACTTGTCAGAAGCTACAGAAGCTCGGGTGGGAGGTTTTGTCGCATACACCATTTAGCCCGGACATAGCGTCAAGTGATTACCACCTGCTCCTCTCCATGGCGAACGCACCTGTTGGTGTAAAGTTGAACTCAAAAGAAATGTGGCTGTCCGAGTTCTTCGCAAATCAGGAGGACGGCTTCAACGTGGGGGCTATTATTAAGCTGCCCTCTAGATGGAAACAGATTATCGAACGAAACGGCGCATATGTGAACTAAATCCAATCACTGTAACACTTTTTATAAAGCATTAAATAAAGAGCAAAAAGGTGCAAGGGAGATATTTGACAACCTATATTATATTAGTATTCAATAATTTTCCTAATACGAGAAGCAAGACTTCGCTTGCTGTAAAAATCTACTTACTTAAGCCCGTATGACCCCAACCAGCTACAATCAGATGTGTTCCTTCTGTTAGCTCATCTTGTAMAGCTGGTACTGGCAAGCAAACAGGCTGAATGTAGTTATTGAATTCCACAGACCTACTCAGTCGAATCAACGCTATGTCATTATGTTCATGTACATTTGTGTGCGGGTCAAATCCATAATGCTCGTGCACGATAACGTATTCAATGCCGAAGCGTTGAGTGGACGGTGCATACTCGTAATGATTGTAATTATATGAAGATGCGGTGGCTTGATCTCCTACAAACACGGAGACGCTAGAAGGAAAAAAGGATTTCGTAGATGGAAACGAATWTATTAATATTTGAAATAGTGAAATTATTTATTAACTTACAGTTTTCCAACTTTCTGCTCAACAGGACCGACCACACAGTGTGCTGCTGTTAGAACGTAACGTTCGTTGATTAAAGAACCGGCACATTCCGAAAGAATTAGGCCGCTTTCTGAAAGCAAAAAAAGATGATAGAAAAATTTTCCARATTTATACTCCTATTTTCAAATCATATTATTTATAAATATAAGYAACCGCAAAATTCAAGTTAATTATTAAAAACTAGTATATTCCTCTTTAAAAGTATTATTGTTATCTCCCATGACATCTCTACCGTCCGAGGTATTTTCTTTTCCCAAGAACTTGCCAAAGTGAAATTTCTCATACATGTTGTATATTAACATTTGTAGGTAGGCACGTAAGTACGTAAATATATTTCTGCGAAGAAAGTTTTTAGTGATAATAATAATGCTGTAAACGGAAGTTCTAATTAAATTTAGATTCTTTCTACAGATCAATCCAGAGTCATAACTTTCTAGAAATGTAAATCTAACTATCTTATCTCGACATTGTTCTTAGTATTTATCAGCTAATTCAAAGTCGAACCGATTATTTAGAATTTTTTTGTTAGTAGCCTTGCCACCTGTTTGAAAATTTTTTAAGGCAAATAAATTATAAAAAAAAGCATGGTACTAGGAACTGCAGAGTTTTCATATAAGAAAGTTGTAAACATTCTTTTAGAGTGTTGCCACCTGTTTAAAAAAATTAATTAATTTAATTCTATGAAATTTAAAAGTCGTTCGTTTCCCAACAACAATCTGCTCTTCTGTCGAAATCGCCAATATGAGACCAATAACATACACATATTCTTACAAACTGAACGATCGAAATCAAGTGGTTCTATGGAAAACTGTGTCATTTTCCGAGGTATGTTCAAAAAAATTGGCAGATGTTATTAGCTGATAGCCACCATCCAAACCGAGCGATCAAAATCATAATAAATCTCTTTTTAAATCAGTTTCAAATGYATCTGTGAGGGTATTAAAGCTTCGGTGCAGCAAAAAACAAAATAAATCCGTCCACCAAACCTTAAAAATGTCTAATGTGGCAAAAGTATAAATCGAACCCTTCTAAATACAACAAATCTACGAAATTGTGAAAAATTACTTCACTCCAGCCGCTGCTCTCCGGTATGAGTTAAATCATCTTCAACTTCACCACAAATATTTTTTTTAAATTTTCACTTTCTCACAACCATCAACATTTTCGAAAATTTAGCATACCCAACCAACACTTACCGTTTTTATATTCCAACTTAACCATCCAGGTGAACTCGGTTATCTCAGCTTCCTCACCACCAAAAATCTTATTCGAAATAGTCAATGCACCACACTGTGGGGGTGTAATAAAGGCAACACTCTGATGTCCACCATGCGGAAATTCCGTTGTTTTCGTATCCGGAAAAATAATGCGTTGTTTCTGGTCASCATTGGGATCGAGGAACTTCGTATCGTTCGTACAGCAAACGAAGGGAAATTTCCCTCTTGCATAAGCGCCACCGTCACATTGCGACATACGTACGAAACTATATTGTGCCCTTAATTGTTTTCTTAAGACGAAAGCCAACGAACTGCAATCGTAGATTGATATGCACTGGCCGACTTTATGGTTTGGGTTTAGACAGCTTGCCGACGCTTAAAACAAAAAACAAAAAATTTATAAAATTGAATTTCTTGTTTGTTTACCGAAATATTAACGAGTATGTATGTATAATTGCTTTTACCAGATTCGTATGCCGGCCCGTTATGCGCAGCAATGAGAATGTTGCTCAAAAGCAACAATAAAATTTTAGAAACCTGTCTCCACATGATTTTGCTACTGTTGGTCTCACATCTAAAATGCTACTAATTCCGGGATCTGACAAGCTGATCGATCGTGCAACTCAACAACCTTAAGTGGGAAGAAGCTTTTGTTTTATTAAGCTTTTACGAGTATAATCTTGATTATTTATAACTGCACTGAGAATACGTTTAGCTTCGAGTTTTGTTCTGTTTATAATTATCGTGCTGAGGTAATAGTGAGGTGTTAGAAAGATTATTTCGATATTKATTTAAGCGTGAAATTTGGTAAGCGTTGATTAAATAGAGGGTTGAGAGCTTTTTGACTTTACCGGCTCTAGAGTCGTGCCGATATGTAAATATATAGTAATTCATTGATAAAGTATCAATCACGTCTGTCGTTGTGTATGAATATAAATATTTGTGGGTCTTKGGAGACGACGTAAAGTGATTTTCTACTGGACCGAACCGGTTTAAAGTTGTGGAAGTTTTATTTTGTAAATGTAAAACTGAATTGCATTTSACAGGCCTTTTAAAAATCAATTGCAAGGGGTTTTTTCAGAAAAGTATAAGTTTTAAATCCGATGATTCAGTGATAGGGACCCGAATTTAAATCATTCACGACGCAACTGACAAAAAAAAAAACAACTGATATTCAACTACTAAAAAATGTTATATTATGTATATTTATGATATCGCTGACCTGCTATTAGGTTAGATTAGGTTAGGTTAATCTGGTAGGGCAACGAGCCAGCGATACGAGATGRAGTTCAGTTACTTTTAACAGACTCTGTAGCCTCATTATCGATACCTCCTTCAGTGTAACATACGGAGGGAACCCCAGATGTTTACAGCGTACCGTAGTCTTGCTCCATTGTTTTCCTGATGCCTTGCTCTAGACATTCCCTGCAGTCTTCTCGATCTGTCGGCCTCGTTTTGCGGTGTGTGTCGCCACCAGACAGTGGACCCATTAGTATTGCGATCATGCTCCAGTCTCTTCTATTGGGTAGCAAGAGGTATTTTGTATACTACCGATCTATGGTTTTGCACCTGATTATTGCAGTTTTACACCCCGGTATTTCGTTTCATCGGGTTTTGTTTTTTGTATAAAACGTCGTATAAGTGCATGGGTTTCCCAATGTTGATCACGTTGCTTGCTTCGGACAACACTTCCCACTGCTGTTCTGCCTCCTAAGGCACATTTGGCCGATATGCGCTAGGAGGCTACTGCCTAAAATGCTGCTTGCCTATCTAAAGGTGTTTTTTTCTGGACATCTAGACCACTTTATCCATATCGACAAAGTGTCCGATGTCTTYGCTCTTACTTTAATCTACCTAAATGTTCTTCTGTTCTTCCATAATCCTTTCAAAGGTCTTTGATTAGATAGCTGTCATTCTAGAGAAAGGTTTATGATATTTTTTTCTACTGMCTCCAGGATATTGCAATGTTTTATAAATTCTCCTAATAATTTTCTCACTTCTCTGTTTACTCTTTCAAAAATTTGTTTTATGTTAGCCGGAAGCCGTTAAAGTTAACATAACGCCTTGATTCAATGGTTGTATTTATATATGTATGTGTGTGTTCTGAAGCGTAATTTCAAGAACCCCTAATTTCAAAAAAAAGCGCTAAGCCTAGACAGCGTTAAGCGACGTTTTACTGTAATGTTGAATGTTGACGAGTTGAAATGCGGGTTAATGTCTGTCTGTCCATCCGTCTGTCCGTAAGTGCAGCTCTAACTTGAGTAAAAATTCCAAATCTTGATGAAACGCGTTCCTTGGCAAATAGTAAGGACGAGTTAGTGTAGCACAAAAATGTTTAAAAAGTGGATGTAACCCCACCCATTATAAGTTTAAAATATTTAACTGTTTTAAAGCTACGATAACCAAACTTGCCTAGCATAAATAATATAACTCCTACCGACAGTGTGGAAATCAATGAAATCGGATGATAWCCCTGCTCACTCCCCTAGTGACGGTRAAAACTACCAAAATTGCGATAATAACGAAAAATGGTGATAGTATGAGAGGGCTTTAAAGGGGCGGTATTTGTGAACCCAGAGCTTAAGTTGACTATATGACATAATTGAAATGCAGGAGGATTCACCCTTTTCTGTTAATTGTGGTAAAGTTTTTCGGACTATAGTTATAAAGATTTTTGGACTTCCTGTATTAAGTCACCGCATATATCGGCCAAAATGTAAGTTGTCCCAATGAAAATAAGAGAGCGTACATAACAGTACATCGTTGATTAACTTATAATTAGTCTTCACATTAAATTTATGGTTGCTGAAATGTGAAATAAGCTACATCACATAGTGTTTAGGTTAAAAGCACAAAAGCTCTACACTCGAATAACATGTGAAAGCACAAAACTGATTTTGCCTTAACTAGAGCTTAGATTTCCGCTCGTTACCCAAAGTTAACATCGAGAATAAGCTATAAAAGGCGTGTTAATATACTGACAGAAACAAAAAATAATATTTATATATATTTTCTCCTTTCTACAAAGTTATTTTTTCGTATAATAATAGATTGTCAAAATAGTCTTGCGGTATTTTTAGTGAATTTTCAATCAAATGGTTTATAACGGTTTGATGACTCATGCCCAGCTCTTGACTGATGCTACGGCTGCTACTATGCCAGTCTCTTTCGACGACAAGCCTTCCGGAGCGTGGCGCATCTTCGACCACTTCTACACCAGAACAAAAAGGTTGAAACCATCGTTGTGCGGTGAAAATGAAAACTGAAAATGGAAACTATATCGGGTCCATAAACTGCACAAATTTTATTGGCGGCTTGAGATGCATTTTTGCCTTTATCGTAGTAGTACTGTAAAAAAAAGCGTATTTTCTCTTTGTTTTGCTCCATGTTTGCGACGCTATAACTCACGAAAGACTTAAAAGAAACGACAAACAATCAAACTTGTGTTAGCGCGTGAAATGAGCTTTCCAAAAAGGTATAGCATTACCCGATGCAACGAATAGAACTAGAACTACACGCTCTCAGCGCCAACTAGCGAAAATACCGCAAGACTTTTTTGACATACAACTCCTTTAATATTGTAGCGGCCTTATATGGCATACAAGTTACTTGCTGCAAGACTTCTTTACGCGAACTTTAGAGAAAATTAATAGATCAGCTGAAAACCTCTTTTGGCAGGTCTTTATACTAGAACATATCTAAAACTTTCTAATATTATGCCGATGACAACGCCAGCGTTGTTGTAATGACATAGACCACTGTGAGTTCGTTGTAAGTCACTGTAAAATGATTCTTGTTAACAACAAATTTTTGTTTCTGAGTTGGGAATAGAGAAGTAAAGTTCTTTTCTTCAAGAGCGTAACTCAATATCAAGCCTTCCGTGCGGTTAAGTACACAGTATTTTGCAACCGAACARTTTTTAAACCAACAGCCAATATGAAATCATTTGAAGGTAATACATATGTAGCGAAAGAAGTATGTACACTTAGTCGTTCACAAAATGAAACCATGTGTTGAAAGAATTGTATGTGGTTCAGTATATTGGTTCGGTATTTTCTAACAGATCCTTTGAACTACTGGTTCTTACCAAGGACAATCTCGCCATTGTTGGTGTTTTAACCGGACACTGTCTAATAGATTTCAAAGCGGTACGGCTAAATATTCTGTCGGACGCTTTTTTGCCAAAGCTGAAWGAAGGAAGGCGAGATGGAATCATTTGTCACTTCCTATCCTATTGCCCGGCTTTKGCCAAACTGAGATTRAAATATCTCGRTAAACAAACCTTTGGCGAACCTAGCGAAGGAGCTGGGATTGCTTTTAACCGCTTTAATAAATTTGTGGTAAGCACAAAACACTTCGTCAATCTATGATGATCTCATGACTTACTTGGAGGAGTTTATGGATAGCACAATAATATATATACGTCCATTTGAGATCAATCGAGTTTGGAGTAACCCTACGATTAACCTACCARGAAATATAAAAGATTAAAAGAGGTAAATTCATTGCAAAGCTTRATAGTACCCTGAGAATCTGATTCATTTGTAGATAATCTTTCGAAGTCGACAGAACTGCCTTATAATAAAAAAGACACATTTGGAAATATATAACTATAAAACCCCAAACACAAAATGTATAGAATTAGAATACCGATTCATATGACTACCATAAATCTTCCACMGAAYCTTTCTCTAGAAAACTCGTAACGCCGACTCAACAGATCTTGTCATCGTTCATGCCTCATTTTGGTTTTTGCTCGTCGAGAGAGAACTTTACTTTTCAAATGCCTACTTAGTCCGAAGTAGCACCTGTTGGCAAGAGTTATTTTGCGTTGGATTTTGAGGATGACGTTATTGTTGGTGTTATTACTGGTTCCAAGATAGACGAAATTATCTACGACTTTGCAGTTATGACTGTCAACAGTGACGTGGGAGCCAACTCGTAAGTGCGACGACTGTTTGCTTGATGACTGTTTGATGATGATGAGATATTTGGTCTTGCCCWCGTTCAGCTCCATCGTACTAGATCCATTTGYTTCACTTCYTTAACCAGTCGGGATAAAGCAAAACTAAGGGYGCAGTTGTTACRGCCAATGAWATCGATATTRTCGGCTCAAGATAGCAGTTGTACACTCTTGAAAAGTTTGTATCTTCTGTATTCAGATMTGCAGCTCGTATTATTTTCTCCAGGTGTAGATTGAAGAAGCCGCAATATAGGGAGTTATTAGTATACTAACTTCCTGACAAGCAAAGCTAATTTTTCAGATGGAAACAGCTGAAATTACGCATCTTGCGACCGGTTATTCTACATAATAACAAGCAAAGATCAAATATATTACTTAAAGTTGGATTAGTTGAAGATTTTSGTGACTCTACTCTACATTCTCTCTGTTCCAAACCTCAGTTTCACCACTAATAATAAACATTTTAATTTACAACGCCAATTTTAAAGCCTTCTAAAGAATTCAAAATAAAGCTTTGATTGCATGTCTTGTTGAATGTTCTTTCATCGAAGTCGCGCTAAACCCTTTTTGTCAGTATCCAACCATTGTCGATGTATCATAACCATATTTGTATGCTGTTGGTAATTTGATACTTTTTGGGCAAATTATACCAGATTCAACCGCAACAAACACACGCACACCCTTCTCTTGATAACCGTACTACGAAATATTAAACAATTATCATTGAAATAGAGCCGCCACATAAACAGATGAACCGAATGGACCGAATGAAAATCTCTAATTTGTAAAGCAACATTAGTTATTATGTTATCTCTGGGTAATAATGCCTTTCACCCTACGGTGTTAAGCGCAAGCAAAACGATGACATCAAGGTGCCGCATAAAGTCTCCACGGGATCTAGTTATGCGCCGAACTTGTTGGCTTTGACAAGACCAACAAACCATTTTGAGTAACCTTTTAATTTCCGTCAATTTCCTTTTTGCTCGCGTTTTCCTTTGTATTGTATGTATGTATCAGTGTGTGTGTTTGAACATGTGTATTTGTATTAACAGTCGAACGCGTCGAGGGTGTGTGGGGGTACAAGCAACAAATGCAATACAGTTTTGCCATACGCAAGGCGAGTTCAACGCCGGGTCAGGGAGCGAGCTCAAAAAGGGTTAAATTTGCGGCAGACGCCGCGAAAGTGGCTGGGGGTTGGCGCAGGAAGAGTGAAAGTGAAAACGTCAGTCACAGATAACAGCGGGAAATTTAAATAGAAATCACGAATGTTGTGTTTTTTATTTTTATTTGTTGTAACCGTTATTATTTGGTTTCGGTTTTTGTTGTGCCATTGAATTAATGAAGCTAATAGTGGCTCTGTAGATAATATTTCTATATCGTTTGAAATAATTGGTTGTTCAGATTTTCCATTTCCCCAATATGTATATGGATTCAAATATAATAACTGTGTTAGGTACATTATATAGTATTTATGTATTTATGCTTGTAGCTTCATATGAAAATACTAAAAAGCTTTTTAGAGCAAATAAGAATTCGTTGCCTACACTTAGGCGCAAACCTGAAATTGAAATGCAGATCTATTTTTACTTCCGGTTTCACTTTGATTACCCCACTTCTATTTAATCAAAAAAAAAAAAAAAACAAAAAAAATAGAAAATAGATTCATTTTGCATATAAAAGTGCTTCTTCTTCTTTACTGGCGTAGACACCGCTTACGCGATTATAGCTCAATTAACAACAATTCAGCAATCGCTCCTTAATTTTGCTATTGTCAATTGGATATATGTGGTGCTGCCAAACTTTTCACCAACTGATTTACTCAGCGAAGTGGAGGTCTTCCTCTTCCTTTGCTTTCACTGGTGGCTACTATTTGGCCTATATGACATAGCCCACCTAACCACACTCTCTTGATTCGCCGAGCTATGTCAATGTTGACGCGTATCTTGTAAAGCTAATCGTTCCATCAGCTGCGGTATTCGTCACTGTCAATGCGCAAAGGATCATAAATCATCCTAAAAACATTTCTCTCGAAAACTTCTAACGCCGACTAAACATCTTTTGTCATTGGCCATGCTTATGGTCGAAATTCGAAGTTATGACTGTTAACAGCGACGTGGGAACCTAGGAGAGATTTGGCGCAAGGTGAAAATCTGGCCAATTTTAGATTTTTCACGCCTAAAGCCATGCTCTTAATGAAAATATGAGAGTTATGAATGAAAATTTTAATTCGAGACCAATTTGTTGATTTGTCCAATTCTATTGAAGGGTACTTTAAGTCATTTCTGCATATACTGTAATGAATGTTTTTGAATTTTATTATTAACTAGAGCCTACTTTTTAATCAATGAGGTCCTATGTACCACCTGGTCGCTATGGGGGAAAAAATATAAACCAGACAAGCTACTAATTCTTAAGAATCCCAAAGTGCAAGTCGTAGGCCGATAATTCCAATGAATTGTAAAGAAACTGTCTTTAGTACTTCAGAGTAGGATGAGGTGCAAGTCATAATAGTATGTTATGACTCTGAAAAGTCTCAATATCGAGTTCTTAATTCTTACAGATAGAATTAATAAAAGATCGGGTTAATTACTACTGCGATCAAATTTTCGAATCGATAAATTTTTTTTCTGTAAGTTGGTAGTACTGTTAGTGACATCTAGGCCGCCAGTTTGCCGGTGCAAGCCTTTTGAATAGCCTCTACGTCAGCGTAGCGCTTTCTTCTCATGAGCAAATGCCATTTTCCGAAAAGAAAGAAGTCGCGCGGTGCCATATCAAGTGAATACGGGCAGTGRTTAATGGTTAAAATGTGATTTTTGGTCAAATAATCATCCATCGAATGTTGGATTCTGAGCAATTTTTGATCGTCAGTCAATTTGTGGGGAACAAGCCGTGCACACACCTTTCGTAAGCCCAAATGTTCAAACAAATTGCGATAAATCGATGTTTTGGAGATGTTCAATTCCATTTCCATGAATTTAAATTGATTTCGACTGATTGTTGATGAATTCACGCACAGTTTCGATGGAATTTCCGGTGATCATGGATTTTGATTGGCCCACATGTTGATCGTTATTTATGTTCTTACGACCACTTTGAAAACGTTGAAACTACTCGTGCACTCTACTACGGTGTAGTGATACGTTTCGGTAAAAGTTTTACCAATTTAAAAAAAAAAATTTAATGTTGGCTCTTTGTTCGAAGCTCATTTTCGMACCGATAACACAAACATACTGACACTTAAAACACAATAACTTCACTTCCAATCAATGAAATGCCATGAAATTTTCACTGGACAAGCGATAAAGAGCAAATTCTAACGCACTAGTCGACATATAGTTGGCACACCAGGGGGCGCTAGATTCAGAAAGTCCTGTGTACTCTGGAACGCATCTTGTATAAAGCTCAGAGGGGTAAACAATGGCTACATCTGACGAGATTACCCTTGATGTATGCTAGTAATGATTTCCTGAAAGACTTAGTGATCGATATGCATTGGCAACGGTGAATTTTCTACGAAATACATATATACATACATATATGCTATAGTAATCGGCTAACTTATAGCTCACTAAAATTTAAAAACATGGATGTTGGAAACATGGAAAAATTTATATCGATTCGTTATTTGATTCCTGTTTTTGGAAGGGAAATCTCCCAATCGAATCAAAAGGCGCTTAGATCTTGTATATGATAGGTACTTTGATAGCGATTTTCAAGTATTAGACTCGGTTTTTTATGAATCACGATCTATTATTGGTAGACCACATCTCGAAAGACCGCGGGGTGATATCCAGTATGAAATTTCGGGCATCAGAAATGGATCGACGCAAGGGGTGCTTTGCTCACAGCGGTATTTAAGGTTTTCTTAGCGCAATCTATTGCATTTTTTACATCGTTTAGTGACCGTCGAGAATATATAGATCCACTGGTATACACCAGAGGCCAAGGAACAGATGAAACAGAGGTCTTCACCCCGCTGCGAAGAAGGTGAAAACTGTTCCAAAGGAGCAAGAAGCGTTGGCCGCCGTGTTCTAGCAGTCCCAAGTTGAGATCTGCATACAGCTAAACAGTTACAACAGTTACTTACATATAATAACTCTTCTATTACGTTTTACTTGTTAATATTTCAAAACGTAAAAGCCCATACAAAAGTGTATGAAATCCTTTAAGCAAACAAACAACTTTTAGAAATGAAATAGAATCGGATTTCCTTCGCGTTTTCGGCACACAGCAGATTGAGCATCCTATATCCCAAGCACTTTACAAACATAATCTAGCAACAACGTAAAAAGCAAACGTGTAGAACAAAAAGATCAAAACAACAAAAGTCGTCAATGAATTAATGCTGAGTCGCAATTTCGTTGCTGCTGCTTCTTTTTCCAAAAAGCCGAAATGCTTATGATGAATATGGCCATGGGGATGAAGATTGCGTTGTTGATGAGCAATCAAGATTTCACTATTGTTTGCCTACTTCGCCGCGAAGCCTTCTACCGCCAAGTCACACAATAGTTTTTGGTAGCCTCTTACCCATGTCACATATCAGTAGCTGAGGCGCAAAAATACCACCAACGACAGCGCTGTCAATGCTCGTCAAACCATATGCACACAATCGCTCGTAACACATAATAAAAAGCCGAAACAAAACGCTATTAAAAACGAACCATTCAATTTACCTACATGACACGCAGCTTGACGTTTGACGCCACATAAAAGTGCGTCGACATAAAAAATCCACAACAAAAATAGTAAAATGCWAAATTATTATCCTTAAAGGCGATTCTAATTCATTGACACACGCATTTGATTTGCCGATAGCGTTTACGAGCGATAACCACAGTGGCTCGGCCTTTTGCGCACTGGATGCCTAAGCAAATAGTATAAACCGATGAACGGCAACACCTTTGGTGGAATTGTTGGGTGCACAGTTTGATGCGATTTTTATTGCTACATTGTGAGCTTTTTACGATTTTTGCATTTGCCAAATTCACGCGCGGAGAAAAAAAAAAGAATAACATAATAATGCCAGCAACCAAGTGACGAGGCGATTTTTTGCGGTGTTAGATTGGTTGAAGGGCTTACGCAAACATTTTTCGCACAGTATTCCATTCGGCTAAACCGAACTAACTTGCATTTCATAATTCAGGGACTTATTCAGACTAGATTTTATCTTTTACTTATTGCACTATCTTCATTTTCTTTACTTTTTTCTCCGCATATTTCTTAAAAAAAATCTAAACTTCTAAATTAGCCGAGAAAAGAGAGTAAAAATTATCTCCCGGAACGCCGCATTCCAAGTGTTGTCATTTATTTTTATTTCTTAATGGTTTTTATTTTTATTTTTTCAAATATTTCCGGAAGAATAATAAATTTCAAGGTACCTTTGTCGCCTTCAAGGTACACCGCACCAGATGTAATACACTTATACGTGCCAACGATTTCTTCAGTCCTCAAAACACACTTCATCAGCACTTCTTGAGATCCTGCATGGAATTTTGTTTTATCTCTGCGATCGACTTTAAATGGGTTCGAATCCGATGATTGTTTCCATGTTAAACTCATAAATCTTTGTCTTATCGGCAGTTACAATGCCTTTCAAGAATGTGCGATCGGAATTCAAGCGATCAAGCATGTCTAAAGAGACCTATTTACGGTACTCATTTTGAAAAMMATTCAACTTTATCGGGTCGAGTCGAGCAAGAACGCATTTCATAACAACAAAAATCATTCGAAAGGGCTCAAGAGGGAAGTCGAGCTGTCTTTCTCTATCTCTCTAACATCACTTGAAGAAGTCGAAGGTCATCCAGAACAAGGTGCCAACGTTATTTCAACCGTCTTTGAACCATTCGTAGACTTGTGTTTTTGTTAAAACTGAATCACCGTAAGCCTTTTCCAACATGCGTAWTGATTCCCCGCACGAAATTTGGTTAGAAGTTAAAAATTTTAGATAAATTATTTTTCGATATTTTTATCAGTTGTAAAAATCGCAWCGCACTGCTAAATATTGTTTAAGCTCAGTTGCTTGTAAGCTCTCTCTCTTGGTCAAGAACGACCATTTTCTCTCCGTTACTTTTATGTCCTGAKCTAGATATTTTAAACTTGCACTGACGTGTAACACACTCCCCAAAAGCTGATCATTTGTCAGGATCGTCGATATAGGACTACTATTTCATATAGGTGACCTTCAAACTGAACAACCAAAATCMAGTTATTGTACAGAAARMTTTTCTTCGCACAAAATACCTTCGCGGTTRGAACTGCTTCTGAAGCAAACTATGTGCAATCGAACTGAAAAAAATATAATTGGRCGGTGCAATATCTGGTAAATATGGCGGGTGGGGTAGGACTTCACGTATTAATGCCTCCCCGGTATTGAGGCCGCRCAGTGCATSGCTCGATCGCATCATTTAAAGACAATATCGTTTTCCATTGATGGTTTTATTTGGTTTTAGCAGATCACAATAAATAACACCGGCCTGGTCCCACCAAATAGATAGCATAACTTTTGCAGCGAGAATATTCGGTCGAGGCATCGATGTTGAAACATGGCCGGGCAGTTCTCATGACTTTCTTTTGTTTGAATTGCTGTCATGAATTCATTTTTCATCAATCGCTATGATTCCATTAACAAACACCTTTAACACAGTTCCTTTTTAAAATGTCTGTGTTAAATTTATCACATTTTTGTTATATCAAAATCGATCACCACAAACTGGTAAAACCATCTACTGAGAACTTAGTTAGCTCACATAAAAAATAAAATCATGTCTTTCTCTAATTTAATTTGAATTTATTAAGTATACT
>NW_017537673.1:37351-40982 GCF_001853355.1 Bactrocera latifrons
AAAAAAAAAAATAAAAAAAAAAATAAAAAAATTGTGAAAAGGTACCTCTACTTGGATCAACCGTTATTATCGAATGAGTGTTTAGTCCACTACAATTTTTAGTTCCCGAACTTATGTTTTTTGGTACATACAATGTTATGTTATGTTATGTATGCAATGTTACTTCTCAATAATTTTATATTGTATAATGACGCTTTTCGTGTTTTTATTTTCTAAGTGAAAACTTCTTCGAACGAAAACCAGAAAATGTATTTACCTTTCGAGCGAAGCAATTACAAAAATATATTGGTTACTCATTTTTGKGACGAATCCCAAGATAATATTAAAGTGAATACTCCGTTGTATTAAAAAATGCAGTATGATATTGCAAATAGTTSCACTGTGCATTAGTAAAAGTATAGGGTAAATTTCACTTRCAAAATAGATTTGAAAAGCATTTTTATGCCAACACGCATAAAAGTAAACACAGGATGMMATTTTTCGTAATTTTTACTGCGCTTTTATGGATTTACAGTKCACTTTTTACGCACTGCATTAGTCCCTGCCGCCAACCTTTGCATATTCACTTGAGTTATGAACGCCAAAGAGATTTTTATGGGAAATTTCTGCACACCCGGACATTGTGTTGTGCATAAAAAAATGTTTTGACAAAAAATAACTTTTATGAGATTGAAATAAAATAATTTATGAATATTGCTACACAATGTATTATGTAACTGAATGTGGTATTCAAGCGAATGGCGACTCCAAATGCGAAATGCCGCAATGCAAGCGAAAAATGTTGCCCGGAATTCCATTAACTCGCACCACGTCTCAATTAACTGTTATGTAAATTTACACGAATTTCACTTTTCATGCAAATAAGCAAACTTTCTTAATTAAATGCGCAATTTTATTACACCAAAAATAGTTTGTTACGGAATTCGGTCCGCAGGAAGGAGGGTGGGCAGGTGGGCTTTGCAGTTTTCCAAGCATCCAGAAAGCTAGGCAGCTAGACAAACGCCGGGCAATCAGGATTACYGCTGGCATAAATCACTTTGCATTGACTGCTTCATTCCGTGCGAAACACGCCCACTGGCAAACACGCCCCCACCCGCCATGGACGCTACTAAATCGGCACAAAATAGCAAGCAAGCAGCAACAAATTTAATTAGCAAGCAAAGCGTGCAACATAAATGCTGCTGCAGTCAGCAACAAAGTTTTTGGGGTAATTAAGCTTGGTGAAATGGATGCCTGGCCCGGCTTTTTCCGCCCCGGCAAAGGTGYGAGCGCTGCGAATCCTTTCGAAATGAAAATATGCACCAAGGGAAAAAGAATGGAAAGTGTRTCTTTGTTGTTGTTGTTGCTCAAAAGTAAAAGCGTTAATTTATTTATTGTACAAATTTATTGCTGAAAAGCGCAAAGTATGCRAAGCATGGAAAATATTTACAAATCTTTGAATGTGCAAAAGCATTGGGACGCGGCATGGGGTTACTAGATACGGCGGTAGTGATTTAGGCAGCAGAGGGTTAAGCTGATTCAAGTATGAGGCGCTAGAAGTTTGTTGTATATTATAATGTATAATGTGACTTTTGCAATACCGTTGAATAGTCTTGCTTTCAAACGATTGCTTGTGACAGAAACGATTAAGGGAATAGACTTGAGATGAAGGAATTATATCAAATTGATCCAGATGTGCGAGTTGAATTTTCAGATGCCTGTCTTTTCGACCGTCTTTGTGTGCAACTTAACTACGGAAACTTGATAAAACTTGATCATCGTGGTTCTTGAAACTTTTGGAATTTGATATTGCACTTACCATATAAGAAAACAGAACCGGAAAGCAATTAAACTTAGTACGATCATTGTGCGGGTTGAAAAGTGAAAAAGCGGAAATCGTATATATTATCACCTTCTGGGGTGCTGCCACGATGGAAGTTCTCACTTCCATGTTCTGTTGGGCCAACGTCGTCAATATCGAGTAAAGGCCAACCTAAAGACTCCTTTTTCGGACCATCTCGGTCTTGAATACCAACCTGTTGATGACCCATTAGTCCATCGCTGAATAATGCTTTAAACTGGACCTGTTGCTTCGCGACATGCTCCCACCGTTGTTGAAGAAACGAGTCCCCTCCACGTATAGCTTGCTTTTCCAGTTTGCATCGCCACTATTAATTTTGCTCTTGCCAGTCCCGGAAGCTGATGGAGCATTACTGTGCAGCTCAGTTGGTTCCTTGCATCCTAGCGTTGTTATTCATTCTTTTAGAGATCTCAGGTGTTCGAAGTCGTTTTCCTGACTCCGGATGTTTGTTATTTTCGAAGGGACTTTCAGTGTACTGAGAGCTGGGTGCAGTCCAATATCCGCTTTTTTCGCGTCTCTCCTTCCGGAGCGTTTTCTAGTCAGTGGGACTGTGTTCCCATCTTCCATGACAGTTGACTGTTTCGTTCATCTGTAAGCGGAGTTGAGACCTCCAAAATCCGTGCTTCTAACACAGCCGAAGCTGTGGGTGGATTACGAMTTGCTGGATGCTACCCTGAGCATTACTCCTAATGTTGTCATCTTTGCTCATATTGGTTAAAGCATTCTACTTTATGTTAAAAGGTATGGGTCTTTCAGAAGGTATTGTTAGCTTCTTCCTTCTACTTACCGAGACGTTTACTAGAAGCCAATCGATGACTATCATCCAACCCTTCTCCTTTTACAACATGGATTTGGGACCTGCAAAGACGCATTGACATTGCTTTAGCAAATCTTAGCTAATTAATCAAGCTCTGTAGACATGCATTTCATGGTACAAGCCAATTCAGTTCAAAATTTCGTCCAATGAGGAAAGTGGAATCAAAATACAACAATATCTTTTTATCGCATGTTCTGTAGCTCTCGAACTAAACCCTGTATTAGTTTTGTAGATATGACTATAAGCTTTGGGACTAAAATATTAAAATCATATTCAAACCTTTGATTTCTTTGATTAAATTGGAAAACAAATAATGAAGCTAAAATAATAAAAGCATTTATTGCACCATTAAATTGCTTTCAAACACATTATCAATTAAATACCAAGTTGCTTCTTTTATCATTAAAAGTTGATCAAACAGTGAATCAAGAGCATTAGTACTTTCCCAAAAGCTATTTTCAAGTTCATTGTTTGTGCGGGTTTCTCCGATATGCTACGATATAAACAACGCCCAAGTAATGCCCTTTTGTGCTAAAGAAAATATTTGTTTTGTGTTTAAACAGTTATCTCATTGCATTTACCGCTTTTGTTGTGTGATACAGGTGCGAKTATTACAACTCAACTGAAACTTTGTTGATAAAATGGTTACGGCAGGTCATTTCACTTTCGGGTGATACATCAAACTTTATCACTGGCTTCTGCCACTGCGACTGCGCTTTCAAAGTATGTTTTGATAAATTCATAACGAATCGGTATTAAAAACCAATTCTTCATAATATTCTGTCAAGTTCTAACAACGTAATTAATTTCCAAATAGTTTTTCTGTCAATACTTTGCAGTAAATACAATAAAGAAGCGCTTGTGTTTCTAGGTACATCTCTATATATTGCAGACATTTTAATACATATATAACGGGTGAACCAAGTAGAGCTACTTTTTTCAATAGACTTTTGTAGACAGATCACGCGTGAGTT
>NW_017537673.1:41647-51630 GCF_001853355.1 Bactrocera latifrons
TATTAGACCGTTTAGTGAGAATATAAAAAGTCTAAAGCCTATGCGGATTCATTCCTTGGAGCAAAATATCATGCGAGTAATTCGCTAGTAACCAGTTGAAATGCCTGAACGAGTCATTTAAAATTGGATTCAACGGATGGACCATCTGAGACGTAGCTGCGGCCAGATTTGAAAGAGATATCCTTCAACAAATAAATGCCAAAGAATGTTCTTATAATGATAATAAACATTCCCCATCAAATTTAACGTTTCCGTGTTTTTTTCTTTWAAAAAGTAGCAACCTCGAAATGGTTTACCCCGTCTAATTAGCTGTATAAGTTATCTTTCAATTTGTGTATTGATGATGTGCGAACATATGTACTAYTTATGTTTTTTTTTTTACTTTTGTTTATATAACGCTTTTTTATGCCACTTCTCAATTTTGAATTGATTGTTTGGCTTAAAAGCTTTAATTTCTGAACGTCACACCGGGTACATATGTTTCGAGTAAAGAGTATGGATAATTTCTTTTAATAATAGTACATCAAAAATACTGTTTCTGACATCCAGATTATGGATATGGAGCATATTGATGAATTTATTTAATGGTGTCACAGCGATAAACATAAAAAAACAGCTAATCCACCCAACTATATGGACAACAAACTCTGTGCTTAGCGCTAGCATTAGCGCCTAAAATATTATCTCTACTCGAAATTACCAGCGTTTTTATTTTTTTCCTCCAATTACACCAGCTAGTCATCGTATAGAATATTCAAAGACCGAGACGTATGAAACATTAGAGTCCATTGTCGCCGAACYCTTGGTTTAATCAATCATTCACAACCTCATCTTGACCACGTTCTTGGCTTCCTTCGAATAATTTCGGTCCTGAAAGCAGCTATCGATAGATATAACTATAATTGGTATCTTAACAAAATCATAAGAAACTCAAGCAACCGGTACTTTGGAATCTATTGCACCAGTATGGCTTTAAAAAAATAAATTTCATAGCTCATGMTRAAAATATTASRCARTCTGTGAGATATGTTATTGAAATTCACAGAGAAAACATATAMTTTCGATAATAATGTACGCTGGCATTAAAAAGGATTAAAATCCATTGCGGATACTCTCCCAAGCTCCAATATATGTATGTAATATACGCATTTTTGAACTTCGGCTCTATCCTTACAATAAAGCGAATATATAAACTGTTCGGTTACACCCGAACTTCGGTGGTGCTTACCTATTTAATTCGTCATTTGAAGCCCACATGAATAATTAGGTATCGTAATACCATTGTACAATCAAAGTTTTTAAGCCCAGTAGTCAAAATAAAGGGAAACCGAAATAAATTGTTATCAACAAATAACTCATATTGTATAGTTTGAACTTATTTATGGATGAATTCGAACTTTTCTTATCGGACTCCAGAAGGTGTCCACAATTCTAACACGAGTGCTATAAAAGCAACTACAATGCCGAAGACAGTAAATATTTCGTAAGAAACTTTAAACAAACAACTACAAAATGTTCAGTGTAAAATATTTGATGGTCGTAGCCTTACTTGTGTGCTGTCTGCTCTGCCAAGAGGCCGTGGAGGCACACTTCCTCGGCAAAGTGSGACATGATGTGGTGAATTGGTGTGCTCAAAATAAACTCKTGAACTAAAATTTAATCATATTTTACATTCTTGTTTTATRCGTAGCACAAGGCCGCCGAAAAGGTGGACAAGGTAGCTAAGACTATTGGCAAAGCGAAGGGCGCCATCGCCGCTGGTACTGCTGTGGCTGGAATTATTGCCGGTGCTGCTGCTGTTGCTTAAATAACTAAAGTTGACTTTTTTCTAATGCCAATGAATAAAATGTAAAGCATAAAGCTAAAATCTTTGTTTTTTTCTAATTTCTGCCGACAATGACTCCATTCTCAATTTACCTGTTCGGTCCAGTCTAACCCGTGGAGAGGATAAGATGTTTGAAYCCTTTCCCCTTCATCATAAGCCTATAAAAATATTGTAGAACTGAAGGCGTTGGTAGTATATCAAGGCTCTGTAGGTTTCTTAAAACTGGTTACGGGGTTACATGGCTTTCGAAAAATCGAATTTTGTTTTAATGGCTAAYTAAATTCTACCACACCTCTAGAATAATGTTCTAAATTTTCAAGTTGATCCGAGTAACATTTTCGGAGATACAGCCTTAAGTGATGGTTGGTGAAATTTCTCGAGAACTATTCAGGTCTTTGAGATACAATTCTTAAAGACTTGGACGAGGGATTTTTTTCCGATAACTATTTTTTGTCTCGAAATTTTCACTGAAACTTTAATTTTTTTCATTTTGCCAAAAATTTCAGAATTTCTTTCATAATAGTGTATGTTTATAACACTAAAAAAATTCTAATTAAATATAAAATTTTTTATGGGAAACAATTTCTTGAAAAAAAACACAGTTTTTTACCCAAGGAAACCTCTTATGAAAACATTTTAAATAGCARAAGGACCTGGAACGGTTGACATTGATCAAATCATCGGTGGTGGAGTTGCTCACTATTTCATTTTTTTTAATCCGTTGCCCTCTAAGCCTTYCAAGCCAATACTCGCGTTTAAGAAACATGCCTCCAATAAGAAACCATCAAAACTCTTTAATAAAAACCGAAATTTGTTATTAAAATTCAATAACTTTATTTAGCCACTTAAAAAYTAAGCCCAGCTCGTTTACAATTTTCCATATAAGTAGTCAATTCAAGTCCAATTTCTAGGCAGCAGCAGCAGCACCGGCAATGACTCCAGCCACAGCGCCACCAGCAGCGATCACATTTTGGGCCTTATGAACAGCGTGAGCCACCTTATCGACCTTGTGAGCGGCCTTGTGCTAAGAACACAATAATAAAAATAAAAGAATTGAAAATTAAAATCAACAATCAATCGATCAACTCTGGAAAAATATTCCTAACTTAACTCACCAATTCGTGGCGGAAGCCTGCCTCCACAACCTCTTGACAGAAGAGGCAGAATACCAGCAAGGCTACAACGATCAAATATTTAGCACTGACCATTTTGAAGTTTTTGGTTTAGTCGTTACTTTCGAACTATATGCTTTTCTCGATTTTGYGAGAGTTTTATACCAAATTTTCAAACTCAAATGTAAACACTGATAAAGCAGACACAAGTGGATTTTACTTTGTGCGTACAATCTTATCAAGCAATTATTTATAATTCTTGGAAAATTTTTAGGCAAATGAGTAATTCCGGTCAATTTGCTGTTTACCGGAATTTTTACTACTTATATATGTACTATATAAGCTTATTTACAAAAAACCCACCTCCTTCTGAAACAAAATTGTGTTAGAGTTTTTGATGTAAACGTTAGATCGAAAATTTCCTTTACTTTGCCAAAACTTTGTTCTTCATAGCGTTCCTGTCTGAGACATTGTATGTGTATATCAAACGCCTATATACCTAGGTACATCCTTTTATGCTCTGAGAACCTACAATCTTCTTCATATCTTCTTCTCAGATTGAAACCCGTTTGCAACATTTTCTCGAMTTTTCGATTAGCTCTCTGAATCAAGTTAAACCTTTAAGGAGAATATTGATCAGTGGTATATAATATTTTCTTCAAATAATTTCACTCAAAATATGAACGTAAAAAATTTATTGAAATATTTAAAACTTTTTTTTGTTCTTATTAAATTTCAACGTAAGGGATTTCAGCTATTGGAACTATGAACCTTGTACTTGGTATATGAGGTATAGTGGCATGTCTCGAAAACATTCGTTTTTCAACATAGATGTTTTAATTTCTTTGAGCTGGACTTAGTCTTTTGCTGCTGTCGGTTTCAAAGGAAAGCAAAATAAATAGTCAGTTTGGAGTCTAAAGATCAAAATTAGTTAAACTTTTCAGAGAGGGATTTTTTCAAATGTGGGATAGAAGTAAAAGGAAAATAGGAAGACAAATCTTTAACATTTTTGTGTTCCGAAACTCGGAAAATATAGGACGATCCATTTTTTGAAGAAAAAACATAGAAACATCAAATTTAATGGAGAASGTTTATTATCATTCGAAAGAACATTCTGYGGCATTTATTTTTTGAAGATTATCAAAATCAAAATCAAAACCAAATGTTGGCTCAAATGGTCCATCCGTTGAGTCCGATTTTCGATAACTCGTTCGTGCACTTCGAYTGGCAACTAGCGAATGACAAACGTGATGTTTGAGTTCAAAGATTGAATCAAAGCGGAACTGCCGCTTAGACTTTAGACTTTACATATCAATTATGGAAAAGTCTAACTGTGTGATATCACACGATCTTTGTGGCCAACCTACCAGGCCAAAACGTTAAATTATCTGCTCACCGAAGCGTTCTCTCAATAAATCCAMGCGATGTGTGAGAAGTGGCGTCGTCTTGTTGAAACGAAATGACGCCAACATTACAAGCTTCAGTTTTTGATATCAAATAGTACGATTAAGTTCTCAGCGGCATCATTTTTGAAAAAAATATAGACCCATGACTCCAACACGTTGTTTTTTCTGGATGAAATGGCAGCTTTTGAATTTCTGTTAAGCTAGAAATTGGTCTCAACGCTGAACAAAATTTAGCTCGGAAACGTCGGATCTTCTTGGAACTTTTCAAGAGCGTAGCTATGTCGCTTGGGAAGCGRCTTCGAGCGGCTTCAGTTCTTGCACAGGCTGTATTTTTGTAAGTTTGCAATTTAGGATTTCGACATAAAATGCGCCCAGTCGTTCCATACGTGAGYCCCGAGTTGCTGCGAACGGCGCCGAATCGACTCTCCACGAACTTCGTGCAAATAGAATTCCTTGGATATGTATAAGTATATTTGTAGCATAAGTTTCAGTTAAGAGTTTTCTTAACTTATTTCAAATAGTTTTTCAGACATTATAAATCACTGACTGATACATTTTTGTTATTATTACACACAACTACGAACGTATAGAGTCAATTCAAACTTCTTATCAGTATACGTCCTACTCTTCGGTCAAAAGAATTTGGTATAAAAACTCTCGCAAAATCRARAMRAGCATATAGTTCGAAAGAAACGACTAAAGCAAAAACTTCAAAATGTTCAGTGCTAAATACTTGATCGTTGTAGCCTTGCTGGTATTCTGCCTCTTCTGTCAAGAGGTTGTGGAGGCAAGCTTCCGCCACGAATTGGTGAGTTAAGTTAGGAATATTTGTCCAGAGTTGATCGATTGATTGYTGATTTTAATTTTCAATTCATTTATTTTTATTATTGTGTTCTTAGCACAAGGCCGCTCACAAGGTCGAYAAGGTGGCTCACGCTGTTCATAAGGCCCAGAATGTGATTGCTGCTGGTAGCGTTGTAGCTGGAGCTATTGCCGGTGCCGCTGCTGCCTAGACTTRATTTTTGGCCACTGCTTATATGGAAAACTTAACTTTAAACATACATTGACATSTGCCTATCTTAATAGTTTTATGTRGATCAAATAAAAAAATATTTTGTTGCATCGAATTTTGCTTTCTTYAATACTATTTCCATTAGATGTGACTCGCTGGTACTTAAACTTGTTATATTTAAATTCAGCTTTATTAGAAATATCACTCAGTTCCATCMCCTCCATCTATTGAAAAGCTTTTTTCTCAAACAGCAGTTTTTAAATTTGCTTGTGTGATTACTCGAAAACAAATGATCCAATCACATAATTCTCCAAAGTTTACTGCTGATTTATTGATGTGATCAAATAACACGTCGAAAACGACCAAAATTTTGCGTTCAACTTTTTTAATTTCAGCATTTTGTGAATTTTTCATATTTTTCGGTCATAGCATCAATGTACTGACAATTCCTTCAAGTAGTGTCTTTTTTAGTTTCATCCTTGAAAAAGGAATCAATAGAGCAATAATAAACCGCTCTCGGAGATTCCGTGAAATCGAAAAATACTTTAATTTTTTTGCAAAAAATTTTCCGTTCTAGCTTGAATTATACACTAATTTAACCTTAAAATTATAAWTTCATAAAAAATAAAACSATAACTTAYTTCCTTTTTTATTTCAAARATCATCTTTTTTCTGCTGTTCCTTTAAGTATGCCTCTGAAGACTTCAGTTTACTTACTTTTTGCCAAAATAAGGAATTAAATAATGTCTTATTATGTATGGCATGGGGCACAAAAAGGAGAAAACATTTGATTCTGAAAATATTAACTCGTACAAACTATCGGTTTTGTCACATTACAAGCCTCCGATGTTTTGGCTTTTAGTTGGTTCTGGTGCTTATTGACAACAAGCCTTAACTTCAATTTCTATTTTAGCGCATTTGTTGTAACGCAATTCCTACAAGTCCCCTTTAAAATTGAAACCCATTGTATACTTTGAGGCAGTCACTGATCGTGCGCTATATAGCGACATCTGTCTTTCAATTTACACACGTCGTTTTGAAGGGACGTTATATCTATATGTGTATAATTGCTTATGTATTACTACGTATATAAACAAAAATGTGCATATGTGTAGAGTTTAAATATATAAGTATAATTTATATAAATATATACATATATATGGTGAAATTGTACGACCGAGGCGACCAATTGACTGGGCCTTTTCGTGAGATATAACGTTCACCAAAAAATGTTTTTTAATAAATCGATTGTGACATTCGTTGTATGGCTTGTAGTGCCGTCCTATTGGAACCACATATTATGCAAGTCCATATCATCCAATTCGGTCCAAAAATATTCGGTTATCATTGGACGATAGCGCCTCCCATTCACAGTGACGTGCCGGTCTTAATCCTTACGCAAGAAGTAAGGCCAATGACATCGCTGATCCTTAAATCACACCAAGCTGTAACGTTTTCGGGACGCAATGGGAACTCATGGAGTACATGTGGATAGCTGCCTTACCACTAGCGAATATTTTGCTTATTGACCAAGCCATTCAGCCAGAAATGAGCCTCAACGCTGAAGATKATTTTTCGATGAAAAAYMGGATCATTTTCTCTTTGTTGCTCAGCCCAACATACGACGATTCCGGTTGTCAAGTGGCTTCCGTTTCATCGTCAATTTGATCTTGTAAGGATGCTAYAATGACGTCACAGAGATGCCCAACTACGAGCACTTCCTTATATCACTGAAACGSGAACATTTTGAAMTGTGCYTGTGGATTCAAATTTTTCCACTAGACGCTCAATTGTTGATCTGACACAACGATTGTGGTGAGCATTAACTGGGCGTTGCGCTCTTTAAGGTGAGGCCATTGACTCCGAATTTCGATTGTAAATTTTAATAGTTTCGACTCTTTGTTGAATCGTKTATCTTTCCATGATGAAGTGGCAAACCTTACTAAAGAGAAATGCCAAAAAAAGCGGGAAAAATATGGCGTCGTTTGCTGTACCTATSGGTTCACTTTCATAGCGTGCCTATTGACCCGTTATATCGAATGCACATATGAATGYATATTCAAAAATATTTTCCAAAAATTTGAAGTTGATTGAACAATTATTTTAACTTAGTTTAATCAGCTGCCAAAACTTTGAAMGCGTTTTTCTCGAAAAAATTCTTCCAAACGGCTGAACCGAACGACGTGAAATTTATGCACGAACATCTTAGATATACTTATATACTTGTCAGTTAATGACGGAAGGCGTAAGAGTGTTGAACGCATCGTTGATGATAATTTTGATTTTTAAGCAACTACAAAGTTAATTTTTCAAAAAAAAATTCGACTATCTTCTGGGAAGCCGCCATTTTGTAAAAAATCATCATTTTGACTGGACTCTGATAGAAATTGAGTCTGTAAAATTTAAAGGATTTTTTTGATACTTTTTAATTTTAGAAATAAGCTCTGACATTAGACATTCCATGTCGACTTATATATATATACTTATATTATTAGCATGAATATTTATTTCTACCATTTRTACACAATATATAGTGTATATGGACCTCTCCTTTATATACTACAACAAAATCAAATACATACATACATATGTACTTATAAATGCGTGTGTGAGTGTGTCACTGATATCCCTTAGCCTCGTTTCAACGGATTCAGTCGAGAATTAGGTCAAACGTTGTTTCGTGGAAGATAATAGCTGACATAAGCCGAATGCAAAACTAGAACGGAATAAAAAGAAAAGCAAAAACTATTTTTTATCTGCTTTAGTGTGTGTATGTGTGTGCACAGTGTTTGCGGCGAAACTGTTAACTGCTGCTGTAATTGCAGGTTCGGGCATTAATCAGCTGCCACAAAAGGTGTGAGAGAGGAAGCCAGTCCTATAAAACAATACAAAAAAAAAAAAAAAATTAATAACAGCACCTTGGTCACTTTATATAAACAACCCTCTGTACTAACGGCATGCATATATATGTGTGCTTATAAATATATGCTAAATGCTTTGAAAGCTARTAATTAAATTATTTTTTAGCTATGATTAACGGGCATATACCACTTTTGCGTTAAAACGTTTCCGTTTGAACGGCAACACTTCGGTTATAATTTGGTTAATTGTTTTTTTTTATGATTTATTATTTGTTTACATGTTTAAATGGTGTTTAGATGTGGTTCAAGCAACTCAGAACAGATATTATTACTATACACAGGGCTCTACTCACTTTTCCTACCGGGCATCCTCTTGACAGGCTTTCATCCATTCCTGCATGCTCAATAAATTTCATAAGGTTATACAATTGGATAACAGCAACAAATACTTATTTATGCATGTGCAGACAGTTCCATAATGAAATAAATGCAGGTATATGTGTGTGTGTGCAGCAGAAAATGTACAATTAAGCTCAGACCGTGCGGGACTTGTGCAACGTTGTTTTCGGTTTCAACGGCAAACCGGTTCCCACTTAAAGCACACATGCCAACACATCCATACACATAATCGTATAATATGCACATATGTAYATATGTATATATACTGTGTATATACTTTCACGTATTCCCATTTATTTTTGCGCATGTGGCTTACTTCAAGTTCTCTGCCGTTTTTCCTTTTTCGAAGTTAGTGGTCAAGGTCTAAGGAGCAGACGGCATAAAGGAATCGAAGAAACACGGCAGCGCATAGCGTATCGGTTACTTATCTATATATGTACATATATATGTGCATTTGCAAGTATATGGTTGGGAGTACATATGTATATGTGTATGTAGATGTATGTATAGTTGCAGACTGTAGAGACTGCGGGTCGGCTGTGTTGAACCCAGCAGCAATCGCAGCGCATCTAATTTCAGTGCAGTAGTGTCTAATCAGRCAACCACGACAGTCACAGACTTTTAAGTATGATCATTTATGTATGTTTGATACTAATGTAACCTTTAGTGTCCATGTCGATAAATAGGAGGTGGAGTATTTTCCGATATGTGAAGGATTACGTACATCTRCTCATTGAGCGACTTCGCACGTTGCAAGGTAGACTACTATGTTTCGTTCTGTTTGTTTGCAATCAGTCTTTTTTACTTACCGGCAATGATCAATGATCAAAGATTTTGATATTTTCATGCTTAACTCTTTTGACCACCTTTCTCTTTTTTTTGCCTTAACATAACACTTTTAATTGCTTTACTACTAAGTCGATGCAACTGTCTTACMTGTTCAAAATTTCTATGTATGGATCAAARAGACCCTCGCAAATTGATGAAACTCCTAGAGCCTGTCACAAAGTTGTTAAGCCGTCTAATATCAAGATGCTTCACCTTTTMATCTGACAAAGGCTGGAGAGTGAAGAGAGAAGTGTTTAGATGTTGTCACCCTATCACCCTCATTACAACTTTGAAAAGCTGCGTCCTCGAAAATCTTTTGTCTCACGCCTAAGTGCCAATGGGTTATTGTCCAGTTAGGAGTACACCTGTCATTCCGGCGTGTGAACCTTGTTAAGAGCTATCAGCTCAATGGATATTCTACATTCCACTCTGGGCCAAAAGGAATATAAAACTTCAGCTACTAAAATATATTAATCCAGTCGATGTTCAGCCATGGATATTCGAAGCCAAATAACACTGGAATAATTCCTTTATTCTTGG
>NW_017537673.1:51707-60367 GCF_001853355.1 Bactrocera latifrons
AGTTAAAATGGTCAAGATTGACGATACCTAGACTTGACTGGGGTAAAATTTTAAAGAGAATGTGTTTGTACCAGTGTCTGACTAGAGATCGCGCTTTTTTAGCCGAYATTCAAGGTTCCATTTGTTTCTCTTTCAAGAGAAAATACCTCACAATGGTATTTGGAAATATTCACGAACTAGTTTTTCAGGTATAAGGGGAATTCTCAACAAAATAGCTTAGTGGAATTGGCTTCCAAACCAAGGAACCGCTCGAAGTAACGAAAATATTGTTGCCGTTTCGGCAAGAGTTGCTGAAGTCCGAATTTGTCGTTCCCAAGAAGTACTCAACAATTGGGACTGTCGCAAATCCCAACCTGGCAGATTTTGAGAAATGATTAGGAGTTGCATATATGTAAAATTATTCTCACTGAAGAGAACAAGAACTGAATTCTTTGGATTACCGTAAATGATGCGAATGTACTGACTTTTCCTTGGAAAAACTTAAAAACCATAACCATTTTTTTTTAAGAAAAGCTTCTCGGATAAGGCTGAGTATTGCGGTAAATAAACAAAGATGGTACGAAGAAATTCCTGATATAATTTATTAACAGTCATTACATTCATCTAAATCGACAGATTTGTGTGGTTTTTGGTCTGGGGTAAACATCGGTTCGTATTTCTTTCGAAAGGAAACTGGTAACACCCTTACTGTCAATGAAGTATACCGCTCTCGATCGATGATAACCAAATTTGTATGGTCGCCATCGGAAGAAGTTGATCTTGACAATATCTGGTTCCAACAAGCCGCATCACTTAGCATGTGCAACAACCGTATTATTGCGAAAAATGCTTGGAGATTCGATTATTTCAAGAAATTGTGACATTGAATAGCCTCCAAGAAGTTGTGATGTAACAACATCAGACTACTTCTTGTGCGTTAATTTGAAGTCATTGGTTTTTAGCAATAATACAGACTCCACTCAAGTTTTAGAAGTTAATCCTGAACGTGCTATGCATGTAATATGACCTGATTTAGTGGAAAAAGAACTCGAAAATTGGGATCATAGAACTCATTTCTGCTAAAAAAGTCGTGGAGGCCATCTGTGATGATGTTATATTGAAAATTCTGATGTTATATTCACAACTTAATTGTTTCAATTGTACTTCACACAAAATGAAAAATATTTGAATTCCCTTAACAATTAGTTTGCTTTTCTTTTGAAAAGAACTCATATCACTCTTATTGGAGAACCCTGTACTTTTTTAATTTATTTAAATAAAATGCCTCTACAAAAAATTATAATTTGAGACCTCCACCTCTCCTTAACGCAAAATGATCGCCATTAGTATATCAGTCACTCAAAATTTGCTCACAAAATTCAATTTACTATTTCTTTTTGATCATCGGAAATGAAAATGAGGGAATTTTAGCAAACCATTAGGGCACAACAGACCTCAGCTGTCAGTGTAAGTCTTAATTTATTTTTACCGAATCATTCAAGCTTTCACACTCGACCTGTAGAACCGTAAACCTGTCTTTAATTTATTAGTGACATATCCATGCGTCAGTTTGTGAATTGCATGCTTGGTGATGATGTAACCCAGAACACCTCAATTGTCTGCCTCTTCCCGGCTACCAGCTCCCTGCCAGCAGTCGCAATGCCTACGGGCGATCGCCTGTTCGCAAGGGGAGAGGGAACGCATTTTTATGAGCACTAAAAATGTGAATAGTAATTATGTGTAAAAAATGCAAAACTGTGCATACATATATCTATGTATGCATATGTGCATATGTGCATATGTTTGCCAGTGGCCACATAGTTGCATATAAACCAGAAATTCAAATTTATTTGCGCAATAAAAGTGAATAAGCGACGAGGCGCAGGATGCGACCTGACGAACTGGTTTGGAAAGATTCACTTTTTATTTGCCACAGCAAATGTAAAATTTAAACAAAAAAACACATTACTGATAAAGAGATACCGCAAAAAATAATAAAAAAAAATAATATAGTCGCACACGCGCAGAAGAAGAGTCGTCGATGGCGCAGGGTTGCTGCGCACGGGCGGAGCTGTGGCTCGCGGCTGCACTTGTTTCGGTAGACTGCTGCTGTGAAGGATTGTCGCTGCTGTTTGTGTGTGTTTGCTGGCTTTTAATTGTATATTCATCTGTCTCAGGTTCTTTGAGTGCGGCAATGAGGCCTGCTTGGCATACCGAATCAGCGTTGAAGGTTATGTTGAATTCGTTGAACAGGTTACTTTTCGGCTTATTCCCGCTTTTCAGCATATTTTTGGAGCGTTTTTTTTTTTTTTTTGTTGTTTTACTTATATATTCGCTCATTTATCTTAAGTATGCGCGAGCAGGTAATAGCATACACCCGTACATATGTACATATTTATCCGTACTTGTGTGGCAAGTTTTTTTCATTGCATTACCTGCCAATTTGAAGGACAGACCGTGTAGACAACCCGCCTCGCTGGCGTGTGGCCAAGTTTGTATGGATGCACTGGGTCTGTGGTGTACATCATTACTTTAGTAGCATACATATGTACATATTGATATACAATAAGTGATATTCRTACATACATAGCAGCATAATTTTTATACAATTTTGAATCAAATGCTGTAGTTATTATCATTGCGAACTCCACGCTTGTAAACAGATGATTGCCAAACTTGTGTTAAACTCTTTGAAAGGTATATTGGTTCCTATTATTTGACCTCCTGCTTTTCACTTACCATTTTGGATATTAAGAAGAACTGGAGGTTTCAGCAGTAAACTTAAATTTATTTTAGTAGAGGATTTAACTCCCTATCAGTGCTCAGATGGAGACCGTTTCAAGTGGTTGGTTCGAAYATAATTGTCTATGACTACAACAAAAATGTGAACGAGTTAATCCATTCMAGAGGGAGGACATTCACTGCTCTCTTATGATTCAACTGACAATTAGATCTTGCGCTTGCGGAGCTCAGCAACGGACCTTCGGCGAGCTCGGCCAGCGCAAGTTCCTTCTGACGCAAGGCAAATCGTAAGAGTTCCAAAAGGTTCCATGCTTTCAACAAAGTTCATCTTTCTGTTGTTATAGAGGTTCTAACTGGAACCTGATCGAGATCCATGTAGTAAAACTGAAAGTTTTGCTGATAAAGGCTATAACTACCCATCAGTGCTTAGTAAATCGTTTTCAAAGAAGTCAGATCTACATATTGAGAATAAGATAGACTCGTAGCCTCATTCTTATTATGTAGATCTCACGTCTATGGAAACGATATGATTGTAGGCACAGAAACCATCAAAAATGCGACCGAGTTAGTCCGTTCAAGTGATAGAGACTCCAATACCTTCTTGCGGTTCACTACAGGAACTTGGATCTCTGACGAGATTTGCAAGTGCTGGTTAGATACTAGCTACCGCAAGGTCCTTCTGACCAAAGATAAATCCTAAAAGGCCCAAAGGCTTTTGTCCTCAAAAAAGTTCACTTTTCAAGAGTTATAGATGTTCTAACTGGTCACTGCCCGTTCAGAAATCATGCGGTAAGATTGAAAGTTTTACCGATAAGCGCTAAAAATAATTTGGATATTATAACTCTAGACATCCAGATGAAATTTCTAGAGAATCCAGTACCTAAGTAGATTTGTAATGGGTTAAAGACGTTATTTAAGAGTGAATTTCTTACTATAGGAGCTTTTATCTGGCTTCACGAAGTAAGGATCATCCATCTAATCTAATCAAATCGAATCTAAGCGGGTTAAGCACTGTCTTCAAACTGCCAATGTCTTGAATGACACACATCTTGTTCAAATTATTGGAATGCAAGAGTAACTTCAGACTTTAAAACACTACGAAAACAATACATACCATTAAATTTTTTTTTATGGGTTGTGTATAGTCCATGAATAAATATCCAAAGTCCTGATCGCTAGAAACAGAAGATACAAATTCTCTACGTACCATAGTCGCAAATATTTTAAACTATGAAGGAACAGGTTGCTATGATTGAGGATACCAAAATTTCAGTGAATTTTTAAATGTCGTTTTTCAAACACTGTGGAGTATACGATAATAGAGGTATCAKACAAGCCAATCAACAAATTAACGATAGGAACCGGCAGGAATCTAATTAATCCTTATGTTCCGAGATCATATTTCTAAYCAAAAACTGCCAAAACAGCGACATAGTGTTTGATCTGAAAACTCGTATCTCTGAAAGAAAGACGACTATCGGTCTTAATACACATATCAAAACAAAGTTTATGTCATATAGTCTGTTGAAAATGATGATTCTATCAAATGAAGAACTAATGGATTTTATATATTTCAGCAGCAATTATTTTTTTGCGACTACACTATGGTCCTCCAAAACTTGTAGTCCATCATTCGTATGATATCGTAATATTCTGGCTTCCAGCACAATGTCGACTTGTTTGCCAGGTTGTCGAACCATGTATTGCCCTTCGAAGGAATGAACACATTTTGATGATTAGCGAATTGACTATTACTAGGGGAAAAATGCAATAACAAGACCATTTCCACAGAGTGTGCGATACCATGACCTTTTCACCATAAAGTCTGGGTCTCAGACAATGGGTAARCAATTTYTAYTYYGGCTTTCAGTAGTTCTCTAGTAAAWATTTACTGAAAAACCTTTCAAATCAAATGCCGTGTCTTCATTTATGTAATTTTCAACTTTTTTGGACAACCAGTGATATTTTAGTATATAAAAAGAAAAAATAAGAATATAATCCCTGACAAAAAATGTTTCACCAGACCGAGACGAACCTTAATTTGCATTTATTTGGCAAATCAGGAACAAATTTCGGATGGGAATGATTAAATATTCAATTAATTCAYGAAATTACGTGGCTTATCGTGTTTATCAAACACATTTCCTTTGATTTCAGCATTACAGATTAATGTTTGCAAGTAAATAAAAACACACACATTATATTAGTGCGGGACGATTCTTAATGTTTCAATATATTTTATATAATATTCAACTGATCGGAAAGAAAAGCGTTAAATTAAAAATAAAAACCTACATATATGCTGTARTAATTGTTCACACTAAATAAACTAAAAACTAAAACTTTTGTACACATCAATAATACCACAGAAATTGTATAAAAATCAGCGATCTTCACTAATTCGTATTCGCACCTCCACTAAAAGCAATCCCTTCCGCTGTTGTGTTTTTGGCAACCCCACTCGAAATCACTTGAGCGTACTTCCTTCCTTCACACGTCGTTTACGTCAGTCAGCGATGGATTTACCTTCGTATCCATCGGCTACGTAGTCGTCACCGAAAACAGTTACAAGTTTCTCTCTCGTGATTTTGCATATTACATTATTCACYATTTTGGACTGTTGTAATTCTTATCTTGTTTTTTGTTTCGGTTCCATTATGACCATGTTAATGGTGGCTAATGATTTTTTATTACTCCGTCAAGTGTGTGTCGCAGAATTAATTATTTTTAATGAAGGTGTTAAGTGGATTACGCCACAAAACTTAACAGCTACATTTATTCTCACTTCGAGGATTTACTATTTTTCTTTTCCAACTGACACTTTAACTACTAGCAAATGAGATTATGCGTGGAGAAAATTAGTGAAACAATTCTGAGATTTCGTGCGCTTTGCTGACAGCTTGAATTGGAAAAGCTTCGCGCAAGYTTAATCAACGGAAGTGGGTGCGTCATATGATATATTTGAGAATGTTTGACTACTGCTTCTACTTCAGTCATAGGACCAGTAAGATATGAATATTACCTGCTCTATAAATACTGAGACATTAAAATGTTTGCATTCCTAAGTATTCAATCAAAAGAATACTAGTGTGGTCCGCAGGGTGAAAGCGGCAAACTCAGAGATCGCCGTCTTCTGATTGYCGCCTTTTCAACAGTCAAGCAGTATTACTAACCAGGAATGAACACAAAAAACTTTCTTAAGTTCTATAATAAGATTGCTCCAATGACTACATTATCTGGTTTCCTCTGCTTCCTCCGGCGGGTGGTGCGTCGAATAATTTCAGAGCTGGTCCATTCGGACGATATTCTCTTAATTCGCTGAACTTCCATGTCATCGTATGACTCATACAGCTCATCGTTACATCGAAAGGACCAAAAATCTCAGAACCTTTCTGTCGTTTACTTGTAACGTCGACTCATCAGATTTTGCCATCGTCCATGCCGCTGCACGATATAGCAGGGCGGAAATAATGAATGACTTGTAGGGTTTGGTTTTTGTTCGTTGAGAGAGAACTTTACTCTCACTTTGTCCGAAGTATCACCTTTTGGCAAAAATTATTCTGCGTTGGATTAAGTGGCTGACAATGTTGTTGGCGCTAATACTGATTCCAGTATATATAGGGTCCAGAATACCAACATAAAATACCATATTGCATCGTCACCATCATCTCTAAACGACGCTAAATCCAACAATCCAACTAGATTTGAGCATTCCCCAGGCGAAGCTCCTAAAAGTAGAGATCTGATATCGATCATTCTTTGAAAAGATCTCAATGATCTCGATCATGTCTTTAACCTCTAATAAAAGTTATTRTTCAGTGCGGTAGCAATTTCAATATGCGCTAATCCAGATTTAGAGCAAATGCATCTACTATCTAGCTTCGATCTCATACCTTTGAAATTTCTTAGCACTCAAGTGTATGTATATCCTCTCAGTTATAAATCTGAAGTCCATCATTCTTAGAAAACGAAAGATTTATCCGTGATCCTCTACCAGAAAAATCGGTTCTGTCTGAAAGAAACAACCACTGTGTAAAGATTTTAACTTGGTATAGTTTCTATTGATAACATTTTGGAAATTTTTCATGCGTTTTCAGTAACCGCTAACTATCTTAAACTAGAAGTTCACTGAATATTTAACTGAAGTAACAAAGAAACGACCTCATGGACACTATATATTAACACTAATTCCATCAGATCATGTTACTATTGTCATCTTAAATGAATAAATACACAGAAGTAGTAATTTTTTTTTTACCAAATTTTTATATTTTCATAAATCATATTTTGTCGAAAATCCAGCTGCGTTCCATCTCCAGCTAACCAGTCGCAACCTTAACAGCGGCAACCGAAGCAGCGATTTTGGCTGCATCTCCAGTAACTTCAGCGGCTTGTTTCAAACCCTTTTTCACTTCTCTGGTGATCCTTTTGTAGAACTTCTTCGATTCCGCACCAGCAAATAGGGCTGACATGACGATCAAAACGAATATAAAGAATCTCAAGAAATGCATTGTACTTATAAGCAGGTTTCTACAGATAACGTGTGTTTAGCGCCTTTTTCATAGAAGTGATACATTTGCCGAAAACAAGCAAAGTTTTTATACTCAACACTCTTCTTTAGGCCACGATTGGTATTTAAACACAGCTGTGAAAATAGTTGAATAATTAGTCAGCTTAGTAAATATTTAGTTATATTATTTGCAGAAAGTGAAAGAATGTTCAGTGTCAATTGCTTAGAAAGCTAATAATGGTTCTGTGAATACATATTGAGATTCAAGTTGTACATATTTGTATGAGAATCTACGCAATAACCACGCAGTTAAAGGGAACATCCGAAAAGTTCTTTACCATTCGGRTAATTTCAGTTGCAAGCAAATGGAACATGTGACTCCATGAAGTGTTCTTACGTTTTTGCACACGAGTGTTTACTTTTAGCTATAGCTTATTTGTTTTTAAAAAAAATGTATGCATTATCTCTTGTCTGTAGAACACTTGTATTTGTATATTTGAGAGTAAGCAAAAATTCGCAAAAATTAACAAATAATTTTAATAGTAAGCCGTTGGCCTAAGGACCATATGAATAATAATAATAAAAGTGAAAGAATAATTCTAACTGAATGGATAGAAATTTTCCTCCTAGATTGGTATAAAATTTTTTATTCGTGTAAATTTTGGTCTCTATATACATGTCTAGTAAATTCGTACGTGATTAACAGCTATTTGTTTACGACGCGAAAAGTTTGACTGAAGCCTTGTACCATGGGAAAAAAATTAACAACGAGTTTGGTTGATATTTTGGGTTTCCCATGGAGTCACGGATACAGAAGCATTAAACTTCTTGCAAAAGTGTTCTGGAAATTCTCCTAAATCGCGAACATAAGTATTTGACTGACACAGAGCATTTAGTGAAGGACGCGAAGTCATCGAAAACTTAAATTATGCGAGGCGTCATCCATCTCTGATTMCAAATGTTAATAAAGAAWAAGTTAAAGACRCAGCCCTTGAAAATCGTCGCTTTGGCATCAGAGAGATAGCAGAGGATCWCASGAACTCTTTTAGATACATATGTTGGTTAATGTTTTGGGTATGAAGCGCGTCAATGCCAGAATCGTACAGAAATAACTAAATATTTCGCAAACCTACGGCGAGTAGAGATCGCAAAAGACATGCTTGACTACTTAAAAGAGGACCGCACCCATACAATTACTGGTGACGGGATATCAGTTTATGAATATGATATCGAAAATATCCAACAAACTAACGTTAGACAAATCGAATAAACCAAAATTGGCTGAAGGCACTAAAGTTCATCCCTGTAGAGGCTATAATAAGTGCATGAACAACTGGATTAATCGTTTCTTGGTAGCTCATCGTTTTTTGTTTAGGTCAAATTTGATGAAATAGTATGTGACATATATACCAGGCAGGCTAGAAATTTC
>NW_017537674.1:0-1608 GCF_001853355.1 Bactrocera latifrons
AGCACGTATTTAAAAGGTCCAAAACTATCTTAACCGGAGTCCATAAGAAAAAATTATTCTAATTGAATCTGCATACTTTAGTATACAACTTTTTCTCCCCATGTCAAATTTCCTGAAGATATCACGTCAAATGCGAAAGTTTGCAATACAAGCCCTTGATTGCGATTGTTCGGTTTGTATGGCAGCTGTGTGCTATAGTGAGCGGATGTGAACAATTTCTTCTTATATTACGTTATTTCTATGAACAATAACTCATACCAAATTTCGTGAAGATATATTGTGAAATGAGGAAGTTTCCCATACCAGCACTAGATTTCGATCGTTCAGTTTGTAGGGCAGCTATACATATGTTATAGTGGTCCGATATTGGCCGTTTCGACAAATGAGCAGCTTCTTGAAGAGAGTATGACGGACTAGTTCGTACATATATAGACGAACAAGGCTAAATCGACTCAGCTCAATATACTGATCATTTATATATACTCGTAGTATATACTTTACGGGGTCTCCGACGCTTCCTTCTGGGTGTTACAAACTGCGTGGCAAACTTAATATACCCTGTTCAGGGTATACAAATATTTATGTATAAATTATTATAATGACGATCTAAGTAGATTTAGCCAAGTCCGTCTGTCTAGCCCCTTGGTTTTCGAGATATCAATATGAAATTTTACACGTCCTTTTCTCCTATTCTATTCTTCGAAATTGCTCCATTAACATAAGCAATATCTCATGCACCGCATCCGCCTGTGCTCTGGTGCCTACAAGATTTTCGACAAAATGTTAAGTTACAGCGCTCATTAGTGTAATAAATGTAAAACCTGTCTCATGCATAGTGAAAGCATTCGTGCGTGTTACATTAATGTATTGCTATGTACCCTCAATGTAGTGCTCAACGGTAATTTGCTTAGTGCTGCCATTTTTCTTTGCTACTTCCGCTTATTATACCCAAGTCAACATGTGTATAAGTAGACCGTTTAAGCCTYGTCCTCGTCTGGTGTCTGATGCTGGCAATTTTTCCAAATTCACGCTTGTGTTCACTGACTTCTCACTCTGCACTATTTTTCATTTGTAGCCAAGAAATAATTGCCAAAATCAGTTATGGATGGGGTTGAAAATTTGAAATSTCGCACTTTTGCACTAAACTCAATTTTTCTACATCACTGTTTCTGAGAACACTGTATCCGTAAGTATTTTAGGTAGCTGTATTACGGATATGTGAATACGTGTACCCCGTAATCAATTTGTCGCACTTATATAACTTTTGTGCGTACATGGTAATTTATCACCCCACTAATTTTTAGAAATGTGTAGTTGCAATGCTTGGTGTGGGGYTTAAAAGCTGAGCTGGATTATCCCACTTTAGGATTTTCAACAACTTTTTCTTTCTAAAATTTATGTAATATACAGGTTGAATCATTGACCGTTTACATTTCAATCGTTAGTCATCGTAAATGAAATYTGGTTGAGGAATTATGAAATGTACGAGCAGGTGTGGGAGTTCGGTATAAAGCCAATACTGMTTAGAAAATGAATGCAGCATTTGTATTCGAAGAAATGCTGAAGATTACTCGAAACATCGGTTGTGGTGAAATAGAAAATTTCACT
>NW_017537674.1:3148-9945 GCF_001853355.1 Bactrocera latifrons
AATTGCAGATTAGTCATAAGTATCATATTGTTTCTAAATCGCTTTGTTTTTCTCAAAATATTCATTTGCGTGTATATATTGCTGCCAAATACACATATTTTAAGAGTACATGGGCATATAAACAGATTTAATGGATTACAAGTGACCAACAGAAGGGATATTTGCACAAAAATATAATCAACCGGTCAGTTGTTTGCGCCAACAAAGAGCTTATTAGCTCACCAACAGCCGCTACAGAGCGGAGATTGGCATTTGTTGACTTCATGATTATAAAGCTGTGAGGCGGTGTTTGAGCTTTGAAATGCTTGAGGCTTGTAAATTTTCATTCATTATGCATATAAATAATAGAAAGGTTAATAAATGTGGAGACTGCACAGAACCACTTGGCCATGGTCAACGCGCACGGCACAGCATTCACGTGAACATATCAACTCACACACATGTGTGCACATAAGGTATAATTTACAATATGTTTTAGTTAAATTTTATGCTTGACAGGGTTTTGGCGCAATTTTCTGCCATCGGTGCCACCTATGAGACACTATGGAGCGTGGTAGATTTTACTATATTTATTTAATGTGCAGACGCAAACTCCAAAGAAATTGTTAAGATTGTATCACTATAGCATATAGCTGTCATCGAAGCTGACTGATCAAAATCTTCTTGCAAGAAACCTCTTGCATTTGTGAAGGATATTATAGCTTCGGTGCTACCAAAGTTTTTTGCGCAATTTCGCTCATACCCATACATCATAAATATTATACAGTTCTCATCTATTTTACAGATGATGAATTGCTTTCATGCAAACTTAATTAAAGAGTGAAGGAGTCATCACGGGTTAATCAGCTTCATTATATTTGCTTTGCAGTTGGAATGTGTGTAGAAAAAAGTTTTTGCCATTAATTGCTCACTCTTAAGTTTTAGCATTTATATGACGGGCAAAGGCTTTTATGATGCCGAGGCTAAAATATAAATTCGCTCTGTTGATGACATTTATATTCGGTAATACGTCGGGGCGCCCAGATAATCTGTCATCTCTTTACTAGAAATTCTATTCAACGACCTCTGCTTATTCAAACGCACACATGTTTGCAACACTATTGTATTAAACACTTGGTGAATTTTGTTTATTCCATTTTCTTGGCAATAATTTTCTCATTAATATACACCTTCAATGCACCGGTATTAATAAATTTGTTTGCTTTTATGTTCGTGTGTGTGAATTTAGTATGTATGAGTGTTATAATTCAACACTTGAACAGAAGCAAAACTCATTACGTGGTTGTTACTTAAACACTTCAAGCTCAATGAGGTTCAAGGTTATCAATTTAGCACTGATTGAAGCTGTATGTGCCTTACAATAATTTATTTAATTAAAAAGATGTCATGCTGATTGAAATTTAGTATACAAAAATACACAAAGTTGTAATATGATGATGGTGAATATATTAGACAATGTCTGTGACCTTTGAGGATGATTTGTAGTTTGTTAAGTAAATCATGGCGCTTATTAAATGAAAGAAGATATTCTAAATGTTTCAATATAATTAAAATTTTTATAATTTGATTTCCATGTGGTATAAATGAATTCGTAATAAATATCTTGAGGAAATTTTTATACTCTATCAGCAAGTAGTTTCGTTCTTTTAAGGGGGTTAGATCATTTGAATCGATAAAAATCGGTTTTCGTTTTTTTTAGTCTTTTCCAAAACTGTGCCAAACAATAAACACGTTAACTTTGGTTAGCACCTGAAGAGTCAGGAGAAACATTCTTGAGCGACGTATTTCGAAGATTGATACAAACCGAAAATGTAGCCTTCGTTAGAGCAGAGGTACGCTATTCTGTGTAAAACTCGCCGATGAATGAGTAAATCGAAGTAGAAACGATGCTCATTGTCCCTCATGAATTTGTTCCTCCTGGACAAACCCTCAACGCCAAGTTTTACGTGGAAGTTCTCAAGAAACTCAAATGAAGGGTCAATCGGGAACGACAAGACATCGCAGCGGATTGAAAGTTACACCGCGACAACGCCCCGGCTCAACCGTCTTTGTTGTGAACAGCGACCTAACCAATGCCTGCACCTCAACGCTTCCACAGACACCCTACAGCCCAGATGTGGCCACCCGGGCCTTCTTTTTTTTCCTTGCCTTAAAAGGTCGATGAAAGGAAGGCATTTTGGGACGACAGAGGGGATCCAACAAACATGCAACTTTTCTCTCAAGCCTGTTCCGGAGAATGCCTTCCTTGGTGCCGTCAATGCTTGGAAATGGCGCTTGGAGTTCTGCATGGACGCAAAAATAAACTGTTTTGAAAGTTTTTAAAGTATTGTAATGATTGGTTCAACAATGTTTTATACATCGACTCTTTCCGATTACTTTTCGAACAAACCCTGTACATTTATAGTAATCCAAACTGAGTATGTTTTTTGAATATTATAGCGCTGCCTTGGGAAATAATACACGCGAAGTTTTGTGAAGATATATTTTCGAMTAATAAAATTTTCTTGGAAGAGCATCTGTCTTTCGTACTGGTGAGATGTGAACGGTGGTCAATTTCGTCGGTCCTTATTAAAAAAAATAAATCAGGAAATCAAACTTTATACGAAATATTTATATTCATTCCAAAGCACAGTCTTTGGTATTTATCTTTTGAAGATTATCTCTTTAAAATGTTGATCATATCTTAGGTGGTCCATCCCTTGAACACAACTTTCGACAATTCGTTCGGCCATTTCTACTGGTAACTGGCTAATGACACGCATGATATTTTGCTCCTAAGCGTGAATTGAAACGGGATTAGACTTTAAATATGCTTACAGGAAAGAGTTTACGATGTCATACACACGATCTTGGTGGCCAATCGACCGGCCCAAAACGTGAAATTGTCTGCTCACTGAAATGTTCTCTCAATATATTCACTGATTGATGCGAAGTATGAGATATGGCACCGTCTCGTTGAAATTCAGGCATCAAATAATCGGTTATCATTTTTAAAGAAATATAAACAGATCCCATCGGCTCATAAACCACACCGAACCTTGCATTTCTGGATCAAATGGCTAAAGTTCAACGCTTTGCAAACGTTGTTCAGGTGTAAATCTTTCCATGGTGAATTGCCAAACTATACTGAACAAAAGTTCAAGACCATTAGTCTTGAGGACAGTCACAGTCGTAAAAAAAATTTAAAATTTTCTGAAATCAACAACACAATACACCCACTAGTGTCTTAAATGTGGTTGTTTGCGGTCAGGGGTTCATAACTCTCTTTTTCAACGTAACTTAAAAATTCTCCCATAAAAAACACAATTCCTGATGTAATTTTATTTCAAAAACGTGAAACGTTTACCTACCTACCTTCTACAGCTATAGACGGGTAATGGGTTTTTCTTTGCTTCGTTTTTATAAAAATTAATTTCTGAAACTTTTCAAGGGACTACGTATTATATATGCCGGTACTGGTCCTCCTTCTGTTCGTATATATGCCAATTAGTTCATCAGTTCTTGAGATATCGAGCTGAATTTTTAGATTTTGTCGGAACCATCAACTGCAATATATAGCATAAGTACTTTATAAACTGAACGTTCCTTATCAATTTTAGGGATGTAATATTTTGTATTTGTGAAGTGTATTGCAGTTTCGATTCAGACAAAGTTAACCTTGTTTTTGTGCTTAAAACATATTTCATACTATTTTAACGAGGGTCGTCAAAAATCTCTCACTGCGCTCTAAAAATGTACCTCTGCTTCATACGTATATTTGTCTATTCCCACAACTCTCTCACCCTGTGTTTTGGTTTCGATTTCCCACAGCTTTATTCATTTGAAATTCCGCTCACAATTCACGCTTCACCATTCAAACAACACAAAGGCTTTGAAGCCAGTGAAATATTACTACAAAACATATAAAAAATAGAAAAGAAAAAGACACTAAAACAAAGTGATAGCAGTATTTTGAGTAGGTATGAACAACAACAATAAAATATAAAAACTTCCTTTTGCTCACCTCTTCGTATGTGTATTTATTTGCTTGACAAGGTAAGTACTCACGCGGTTACAGGTTTGAGCTATTAAATCCTTTTAGGATGTCATAAAACGTGCGTCGATTTAAATCGGCTCATAAACGTGATAACGGAACTTTGATGTGTAGCATTATGGCCTACATGCTATGTCATGGGCGTTAAGTGTTTACAGTTCAATTCCATATTCTAGTCTTATGGAATTCAATTCCGGTTATTAAACTAATAGTAGCCGCTTTTGTCACAATGTCAAAGTGTCGCAAAGAAAGCATAAATATTAGTGAGAGTAGTCGAAAATGGAGACGTGAAGTAATGCAAATATTTTCACGAAAAAAGTTATTGAGAGGTATCTCTGCTTTGTACACTCGCATACCACCCAGAGAAGTAAGATTGATGAAAGGGTAGATATCTCTACTATGCGTGTAGAAATTCAAGAACAGAAATAAAATAAACCAAATTGGCACACAGGATTCAGAGATCAAAGTGATCAGGCCTCATTGCCGAAAGGAGATTACCTGTTCTTAAAAATGATCGGGAGTTCAAGAATACTAAATACTTATGATGGAGAGTATTTTAAGGTACAAATTATGTATGAATTATGTTTCGAATTCTGGAAAAGGTTCGTTGGAAGATAATGAAACAGCTTCTGTGAGCACAAAAAAGCACTAAACTTATTTCAAGTCAATATGTGAACACAAATAGTTCATACCAAAATATTAAAAATATCACAGAGCTCTTAAAAATGTAAGGGTGCCACATAATTCCGTTAAAAGCAACACTTAGCTCTTATATATTAATTATATATAAAATAAAGTTTTAATAAACTCAGACATATTTAATTTATTAACTATCTTGTAAAGGGTATTTCATGCACTTGCTTTTGCGTGTGTGGACGAATTTTGAACATCAAAATGAAATGTTGGAGTTAGCGTTAAGCCATAGATCACAACCACACTTACTACGCTGGCCTGCTGGATGTATTTGCATAGCTATTAACATACGTACACGCACAGCAGCTTGCACACCTCCAATGTGGAGGCTATGTGTGTGCTTAAACGTGGATTTTATAAAATACGAGTGTTTCTAGTTGAACATAAAAGAGACTCGCGTTTCGTTTTGGATTTTAAATACTTCTATCTATCAGAAGGCAGCTGTTGTGGCATCAGTGACAAAGCGCCTTAAAGTATGTAAAGCATATGAGTGAGCAGTCTGATTGATTTTTATTATAAATTTCGAAATAAATGCAAATTAGTAGTGAAATGGCAAATTATGGAATATATTAACCATTTATTTTCAGTTCATAAAATAATATCTAAATAAAATAATCTAATATCAAAGATGCCTCATGAATCTTTCATATATTGATAACACTGTAATAGTTCTTATATTTTATTTAATTACTAAGATGTGTTCTGAAACATGTTTTAAAACAAGTCAAAAGTATTTTACCTCGATATCTTAAATTGAAAACGTACAAAATACAGCTTGTACAAGAACTAAAGCCGCTCGACCTTTCCAAGCGATAAAGTGAAATAGTTCCACGAAGTTGAGACGTTTCCGTTAGCGATAAGGCCATCCATCAATCGGTCAATATTTTTTCAAAAATGATACCAGCTAGAACGTAACCGCGACTATTTGATACCTGAAATTGAAGCTCGTGATCGCGGCGACATTTTCTTTCAACAAGACGGTGCCACTTCCCACGCATCGCAACAATCAATGGATTTATTGAGAAGACACTTTAGTGAGCAGATAAATTTACGTTTTGGGCCAGTGGACCACCAAGATAGCAAATATCACACATAATTTTTTCCTGTAGAGATATGTAAAGTCTAAAATCTGTGCGGACATTCCCGCTTCTTATCTTCTGCAAGGGCAGACAGATGGACGGACAGACAGTAACCCGGATTTTTGTATGAATTGAAAATGTTTTCCTTATGTAGACAATCATATGGCAACAATATTTTCATATTCATATTTTTATGAATTACTAATTATAATGATTTTCGTTATTCCAACAGATTTTATATCCGACTATCATGCGACGTGTATATTATCTTCGGAAAATTGCTGGGAAATATTTTGCCAAGAATACTTGAGTATATAATGCCGGACATAATGAAATATTACTTTCCAGGAAATGTCTATGAAAGAAATCGTTGTAGACCTGCTATCCCTTTTATAGTGATTTCCGTTTCACTGAGTGATTTTTGCTTACATACACAGTCATTCAATTTGGCCCCTTAGGGTGAGCATTCGCCGCATAGTATATCACACTTAAGTTAACTATATTCAATTTAGTACCAATATCTCAGGTTTTATACAATATGTACATTAAGGTATCCATTATTTATCAAGTTGGTTGTGTTGCTGCAAAGGTCTCCTGAATTTCAGGGTTTATCAAAAACAAAAAAAAAAACGGATCCAAACACAAATAAGAAATTTATATTCAATTTAAAATTGTATCACATTTTTTTCATATAAAATGGACTTTTTTTGTTATTTAGCACTAAATCTACAACTTTCAAACAGCCATATTCCAATAAATTTTTGACTCTACATAAATGTTCCTATTAATTTTTTTCCATAATCACATTTCTTGTTCCAAATGTTCGGAACATTCCTATAAGTGATTTGTGCACACTGTGTTACTCATACGACATGGTGATCTATGACACTGTGTTGCTCATACGCCATGGTATACTATGCGAATAGGGTAAATTTCACGCTTAAGTTTAATCGGGTATAGCTCTTAAAGGAATGTTTTTATGAAAAACTTAC
>NW_017537674.1:11710-12958 GCF_001853355.1 Bactrocera latifrons
GAAGTCAGTATAGCATTAATGCTGGGCGTTATTGCAATCGGCATAGAATTTTGCCTAGCCTAATATAGGCAATACATGTGACATAAAAGTAACCGGAAATTGTAATTGGGTAAACGATATTTCAAGAAAGTGTATTTTACTAAATTTTTAGGACTGTCCTTACTATCTGCGACAAATATGAGCGCGATCCGTCAACCAGTTTGTTTACAGAAGCTGCTTAAGTCGGTACTCTTTGCAGTGCGTAACTGTGTTTACAACTGATAAAAATATCGAGAAAGAACTTAAATAAATTTTATATTTTGAACCAAATTACATATGCGAAATCGTTGCTAACATTGGATAAGGCTTACGGAGAATCAGTTTTATCAAAAAACAAAAGCTCACGAATGGTACAAAGTCTACAATAACCGCCGAGAGGCCGTTGAAAACATGCCTCGTTCTGGACGACTTTCGACCTATTCAACTGATGGAAATATCAAAATACCAAAGCTTGAAAATAGTCAGGCAAGTGTTAGAGAGTTGCCAAGAGAGCGTGACACCTCTCGCGAGTCCGTTCAAATGATTCTGGTCAATATATTGGATATGAAATGCGTTTCTGATTGTCTGAAATTTTTTCTAAAAAGAGTACCGTAAACAAGTCATGAGAGCATTATAACAGCCGATGGGACATAGGCATGCAATAAGTCAATACTCATCGGAATTAAGGGTAAAATTGACGAAACCAAAAAAACCACGCTAAACCCGATCAAAAATCAAGTGCTTATGGTTTTTTTTTTAATTTTCGCGGTTTCGTGCATTATGAATTTTTTCCGGAAGGTCAGATGGTCAATAAGAAGTTTTGACTGAAATTGTCTCTCTATGGCATCCGTTTTCAGTCTATCGAGGAGATAAAGCAAAATTCGCTGAAAGAGCTGAAGGCCATCCAACAATGTGCTCATAAAAGTGTTTCGAGGACTGGAAATGTCGTTGTCATAACTGTATTACATCTAGTGGGGATTACAATTTCCGAGTACTTTTTGTCTAAATGTCTAGTGATTTGCATCCCGTTTGACATTGAAGCGTTTGCGTTGGTAAATAAATACGATAATGCAATGAAATTAAGTGAACACATTTTGCTAGGTAAGAACACTTGAAAACATYCCTAAATACACGAGTACAGCACCCTTAAAAAATCCAGAGACATAAACCCATCGCTATGTCTTGTTACCATCAAACTGCATTTTTGTTCCTTTTTACCTTCTTTAAAAT
>NW_017537674.1:14529-15561 GCF_001853355.1 Bactrocera latifrons
TACTTCTCAGCACAATTAGATACCAGAATCGTCTTCCGAATATGATTTCGCCAGATTAAGATTGAATCCTCTCAATTCCCATCCTTTTTATGAACACGGAGAAATTGCTAGAATTGATATTTAGATAATCGTGTTATGTATAAAGTGGGACCTCGTTCTAAGTAATCCTTGGCTTTTTCAAGTGCCATGAACGAAAAATAGACCGACTTATTGGACGGTATATCAGCAGATATGGTACAACGGTTACTTTTGAATTTGTAAAGAAGTAGAGGAACAAGAAACAGTTGACCACTGACGATCTGTACAGATGCAAGGCTTTAAATAACAAAATATTCCCAACTATCAGTAGTGATTTTCAAATACAATACAAGTTTTCAAACTGATCTAGTTTAACAAAGCACAGGGTAATATGATAATGTGATAAGACTTCTGTCCCGGTAGATTTAGAGTGGGCCTTTTAAAAGTCAAAACGTCTTAAACACACAATCCTGTATTCATCCTGATTATTTTTAGGAGTTTCTAAGGACTGATATCGGAACGAAATTGTTCTACATTGTAATTGGTTGAAAAATTCCTGTAAAGAGGAATATCAAGCAGGCACAATTTTCCAATGTAGGTAGGATATGAAACGCTTACACAATTTCAAAAAGATAAAAGTCGAACCCCAGAGTTCCAGTTGCCAAATGTCTCAAATTCGTTTTACTCAATTCGAGGTAAATAAATTTGAATTTGAGTGGCTTGTGTTCTGCTTGAAGAGCCAGTCAGCGAACAACCGCGTGGCCTTCTTAAAATTTTAGCACGCTTCCCACGACATCTCTTTTGTTTTTAGATTGAAAAAATATAGTAATTGTATATTAGAAACGCAGGGGGAATACTATTTGCTATATTCCAGTTAGCTCACTGGCTTTTAAGGTTAAGCAGCTACTTTAGTGTGGATTATAAATCAGTGTTAATAAATTATAAATACCGGAAATTGGAATTTCTTGATTTATTTTCGCGTTCTTTGGTGTTTCCAACAAATGAAATGAATAA
>NW_017537674.1:20016-23920 GCF_001853355.1 Bactrocera latifrons
AAAAAAAAAACCTCAATTACGTTTCCATTTATCAACCCTTCTTCATGATTCTAGTACTGACGATAACCATTCACTTATGTTTTAAGAATAAATTGGGTTTTTGTGCTTCAGATGATCCAAACATTAGAAATCGTGTCCGCCAGTGAAAAAACGCATCTCATTGACCAAGCCATTTCTCCGACAGATGTTATCAAAAAATTTCGAAAAAATTTGTTTGCACACTCCCCGATATATAGTACCTCCTGATATGTGAAAAAAGTTCTATTGTAAAATAAAATTTTTTATGAAAAAAAATTACACAAAAACAGCCCAGATTACCCAACTGACCCCTTAAAAACGGCTTAGCCTAGCTATCTTCGAGCGCACAAGTTTCAAGGCTGTGTCTCTGAAACTATTACTCGGATCAACTTGAGAATTTATGAAAATATTCTAGAGTTGTTGCAAAATTAAATAAAACAATAAAAAAAAATGATTTCTTGAAACCCGTAAAACGATGTCACCCCTTAAGTAAAGATATATAGAACATTTTTTAAAAGATAGTATTTTCCTCACTAAAAATTTTTTTTTTTTTTTTTTTGGTCTTGGAATTTTGCGTGAAAACTTTTTTATCCATTAAATCTTGTCAAATATCAATAAATGTGACGGCTCTTTTTGGAAAACAGTTCCACACACGTTACACTCCCTCCTCATTTAAAATTGAGACCATTCCAATCGCATACCGTTGCTCGAACATATAAAACATTTTGGCAACTGTAATCCTTTTTAATCGAAAAATCATATGGTCAACAAAGCAGTTCGTGATTGCATACCAAACACTCAGCAAATTTTATGGAGTAAGCATCACGAAACCCATCATTTGTCTTATCGGCATTTGCATTCAGTTAAATGCTGTAAACATTATCGGCTGCATGTCTCATCAGCTCCGGCTACAGAAATCGGAATGTGTTTCATGTGTTCATTGTTTTATGTATGTTTGCCGAAATATTTGATCTAAAACGCGCACACTCATTTCACGGTTTCGGTAGACACATTACTAACCAACGAGCACAGCACAATCTATTCGAACACAAACTGAAATATAAAATATGTACATGGTTGCATGCACTTTAACCCCTTAACTGAGCCACACGCAAGCCGCAAGTGATTATAGTAGCCCTAAATATACTTGCCTTCACTAAAACCGACGTTTTAAGCCATAACACCAACAAATAATTGGATCTATGTAGTGCTCAAATTGCAGCGTATAAAAAATATTCTATATAGTCAGCGGCGGCCGGCACTGGCGGGGTCCAGCAAGTAAGTCACGGTCGCAAAAATACACACACATTGTCTAAACTGGCGAACCGACGCACACAAGTGCAATGAAAGAGAGGAATGGACTCAATGCTGTGTCTGCCGAGCACGTGGTGGCATCCAATTCTCAAAAGCAATCAATAGCGCAGCGAAAGCGTTCCACAAGCGCCGCCGTCAAAAACATAAACAGCTGTTGCTGCCAAACTGTTATACGCCTGCAAGTATGCTACCAAAAATATCCCTTTGAAAAATCGTGAATGAATACCTGCCAGGACAGCGCAGAAGTCTGAGACGTCAAATTTCACGAATCACTTTTCATGGAATGTTGGTGTTTGGTCGGTTGACAGTAGCGCCGGAATAGTCCAATGAGTTACACATTGGCCAGACGTGTCCTCGCTAATCGGCTTTTAGACGTTTGTTACAAATTTCGAGAGTTTGACTGTTAGGCGGCGCGGTTAAGCACTTTAGTTTGCTGCGTCAAAGCAAGTAGTGCGCAAGTGTTTTTGTGTGAGCGGCGCTTTAAAGAATTCAATTTTAAACCGAAATAAATTCAAAATATACCACAGTTGCACAAAATATATTAAAGCCGAATAAAATTCAGTGTTGTGAGGAATAAAAAAGCAAAGAAGGAATATATCAAAATTTAAGGAAGTAAATAACGTAAGTGAAAAAAATGTAAGGCAACGAAATTGTGTGGAAAATTCCTGAAATTATTGTGAAAATTAAAATTAACTCGAAGGTGAATTGAGGCGGTAAATTATTGAAATATTATTTTTAACTTGTTGAAAAAAAATAATTACTGTCAGTATTTAAACTAGTTTCAAATTTTTAATGCAACCTTATGAATGCTGTTAATTCAGTAAAAAATTTAATCAATATTCTGGAAGAAAATGGTAAATATCTTTAAAATAACGGAGCATTTATTATACTCTCTAATGTTACATATGTGAGACCAGCTGTGTTGTAAAAGTTAAGTGTTGGTGAAATGCGAGAAGATGGCAAATTTAAAAAAGTGCAGCCTCCCGATAATTTTATACGCGTTACTGAAATAATTATTTCAAAAGTGCAAGTTTTCTAAAGGAGTCTTCGAAAATTTAAATTAAATATTTGCAAAAAATTGAAAATTAATGGCTAGCAAAAAAAAAAAAGACAAATAAATAAATAAAGCAAAATAAAAACGGTGGTGAAGTATCTTTGCTCAGTAAAATTTAAATGTTGCTTAATTGTTCACGATATTTACTGTGAGTTGTGTGGAAAGAAATTTGACCAAGCCTATTTCAAGTTATCAGTTATTTGTGAGTTATTCGTGTGTAAAACCGCGTTTGTTCAGTTTCGGAAAGTTTTTCTCTTATGCGGTATCGATATACCTTTATTTGTAATACCAACGTAATTAGAGTACTAAGAAACATTTTTGATAAGTTTTATTAAAATACAAGTATATAATTTTATTAAAATATAATAAACACAAATTGCCTTTTTTTTTTTTGTACGTTGCAGATTATAATCTGCGCTTTAATGTGATTAAGAATTACGAAAATCCAGATAACACTAAGTTTACAAAGCTTTAAGTGTCCAGGTGGTCCTTTTTCAATTGTCGAATACAGTGGAAAACAAGATAAACCAATAACTTTGCTTAGGCTAGCTGAAAATCCTTTCATATATGAAGAAGTTTCAAAAGAAGTAGTTAATTAGTAATAGTGATCTGACCCGAAAATTTTTTTAAATCTCACAGCATGGCCTCGGAAAATAATCCACGATATCTTTCGTGAAATAAAAAAAGTTTTGCATACACGCACTTTATTCCGACCATTCAGTGTGTATGACAGCTATGTGCTATTACGGTCCGATATGTGACCGTTCCGACAGATCACCAGCTTCTTGGTGAAAAAACGACGGGTGCAAAATTTCAGACAGTTATTTCAAAGTCTGAGGAAATATTTTGTTTATACATACTTTGTAGGGTGTCCAACACTTAGTTTTGGGTATTAAAATCTTAGTGGGGAATTTTATATACCCTGTTTATGGCTATTACTTAAGTAGTTGCCCAATCATTTCACATATAAACCGCAGCCGCAACAGAATTATGAAACAAGTGGGGAAGTTCAAAGTTATACTCTCGCAATTTAAGCGGGTTAGGTCTTAGAAGAAATAATTTTGTGCAATATTAAGATGTGTATAAATATTAGGCAACTTTAAAGAGACCGTCTCGATATGACCATCTGATCTGTAGTAATTCCATGAAGTAATTCATACCAAAGTTACAATTCAGTTTTTCAGAAAACCATAGGCCATCCGTAGCATCAATACTGAGCCTCACTGCATAAGGTAATGCAAGTAAGCAACAATGAAAAGACGCTGAAACATTATCTCTGAAAATGCACAGCCTTCAACTGGATGAGACGGGATATATTCCATGGACACCTATGCTTGAACGTTTCTTAAATAGCAGCAATTACCAAAACCATTTAGTTGCTGAATAAAACTCAAGGTTACTATCCGGAAGCACAATGGGCCTGATGGTGGTCTAAGTGCGGCCGCCTACGTTCTGACGCCCTTGCGCTACCCTTTTCTACCAACCAAGTCACGGTAAAAGCGATCAAAAAGTGCATCA